>NC_043705.1:133895521-133920082 GCF_006229205.1 Suricata suricatta | reverse complement strand
CATAGGTCTAACAGGAAACATTCAGAATGATCTAGCTTCAAGAAAAACAAGCAGTTAGTAGTGCTTAAGAAGAAATGATTCAGTATCTAATGGATAGTTGATACCTGTCACAACACAGCATTTTATATACTGTTAAGTGAAACTACAATACAATCTAAGTTTATTTTGGGAGTGTTTGCTGTATAATTGGACTTAATGATGTGAACAGGGCACTTTTTTAGGCTTCAAAGGCACATAAGCAAGGGAAAGCCCAGGGTCGCTGTCTTCATGAGTCTATTAGGAAAACAATGGGCTACAATAAAAAATAGTGAAATATATTAAATGGCACAACATGCTAAGTGCCATAAAGAAAAATAAAACTGACATTCCTAGGATTTTTGTAATTAATTTTGCCCTGTAATTTACATGTACATTAATCACATGTAAATGGGTGGCCAGAAAAATCCTCATGGAGAAGGTAATCTTTGAACGAAGACTAAAAGAAGATAGGTAGTAAGCCATTTAGAAGTGAGACAGAGCTTTCCAGGAAATTCCAACTCTTGGAGGCAAATTGAGCAATGTTTTGAAGACTGCAAATGGAAATGGTGGAGTAAGTTAGGCAAAGAGTGGGAGTTAAAATCAGAGAAGGGTGGTGCTGTTATTTGCTGCTCACTCAGGTAAGTAAAGAAAAGGAGTCAAGAATGCATCTAAGACATGGCTTGAGCAACTAGGGCCATGTGGTTGCCATGAACTTGGATGAGGAAAATCGTGGCAGGGGCTGGATTGGAGGCAAAGATCATGAATTTGGTGTTGAGTACACCAAGACTAAAAGATGCCAGTTAGATGTGCAAGAAGAGATAGCAAGGGCACAGGTATGCATAAGATTTGAAGTTCAGAAACAAGGTATGGAGAGATGACATATATTTTATTATAGATATCCATTAATAGATTAGTTTATTGTTTTTATTTTTCAAGAGGATTCGGCTCTGAACATTTCATAGAGTCACATATGTGACATACAATATTTAAGATTATAATATGTGATATATATGTACGTATATACATATATATGCATCGATGTATATATATTTTTATGTCAGTTTTTGCCTACTAGGAAAGTAATGTATAGTGTTTATTGGAATGTAGTGATGGTTCATTTTATGTGTCAAATTGGCGAGGCTATGATGCTCAACTGTTTGGTGAAACACTAGTTAGATGTTAATGTGAAAGTATTTTGTAGTTGTGATTAACTAGCATCTACAGGCAGTTGATTTTTTTAAAGGTTTATTTATTCATTTTAAGAGAGAGAGAAAGAGAGAGAGAGAGCGAGAGCTGGGGAAGGGAAGAGAGAGAGAGGGTGAGAGAATCCCAATCAGGCTCCACAGTCTTCCGCTCATAGACTGACATAGGACTCAATCGCACCAAGATCATGACCTGAGCCTAAATTAAGAATCAAGATGCTTAAACAACTAAGCCCCACAACTAAGGCACTCCCCAGAATCAGTTGATTTTTCAGGAAAAGAAATTACCCTTGATAATGTGGGTGAGCCTCATCCGCATAGTTGAATGCTTTTAGGAGCAAACACTGAGGCTTCACAGGCCAAGAAAACATTTTGCCTAAAGACTGCAGCATAGAAATTCTGCCTGAATTTGCAGCCTGCCATATTTCTGACTCAAAGCTATGTCATATCTTGTCTGGGATTCCAGTCTGAGGGTCTGGTCCAAGAGTTGGGACTTATGACCTACATGACTGTGTGTGAGACACTTCCTTAAAATCTCTTTAAAGATAGCTACGTACAGCCTATTGGTTGTGTTTTTCTGGCATTTCCTGACAGATGCCAGTAGACAAAAAGCTTGATTTTTTTTTTATTATTTCTTCTACCTCTTTTTCTTGCATAACACAATGCCTGGTGCATAGTATGCATTCAACTTAATAAGTAGTTGAAGAATGCAGGATTCCTTTTAGAAACTGGAAGAATTTATGATGTTGGAGATGCAGAGAAGTCTTACAGCCCTATGTTGTAATGAGCTCCAGGACTCAGAATAATTATTCATATCCGTCAAGCCCTATATAATGTCCAGCATGTAGAGTGTACCCAAGATATATTTTTGAATTCTAAATCTGTTATTTAATAACTTAGTAAGAGAATTGTGAGTAATCATTCTCATTATTTTTCTCCTGAAAACATAGCATATTAAAGAATGAAAGCAAAAATATGCGCACATAAAGTCAAGATCATACAACTATTGTTTTAAATGACAATGACAAAATTTATTCATGGACAACACTAGTAAAATTATTTGTGAAATATATTCATGGACAATGTGATTAATATCACATAATTTATAAAATAAATTACTAAAATGAAATAAATTTTTATAGTAAATAACTTACTTAATACTAAATATTATGATGAGTAATTTTAGAGTAAATCTACTGTTCATATGCTACATAGGTCTGTTGCAAATGTAAATTGATATCACTCTACTTTATTTAGAATATGATCTTGGAGTAATAATAAGTTTTGAGAGTCACTTAAATAATAAACGCATTTTTAAATGACTTCTTTTTTTATACATGTATTTGTCCAGCATATATTTTGGCACATTGTTTAGAAGGGGAAACTTAACAGAAGACCATGGGGGAAGGGGAGGGGAAAAATAGTTACAAATGGAGAGGGAGGCAAAGTATAAGAGACTCTTAAATACAGAGAACTGAGGGTTGATGGGGGAGAAGGAAAGAGGGAAAATGGGTGATGGGCATTGAGGAGGGCACTTGTTGAGATCAGCACTCGGTGTCATATGTAAGAACTGAATCACAGGAATCTAACCCCAAAACCAAGAGCACCTTTTGAATGATCTTTTTACTTGGTATTTTATTCATTTCATTTTTCCTTTTAACCCAAACAACTATATGCAAGAAAATGTTTTGTGAAGTATGTAACCTTATCGCTCTATCTAAATTAGGTCTGACTGCAACATGTCGCCAAACTCATCTCACTTTTCAATAATTGAAGACTGAACCAGTATTAATGTACTGGGGATTTTCCAAGTAATAACCCGGTCCAGCTTTAAGTTAATTGCTGTTTGTTACCACATTGCCAAATACCATCATTCCCGAATAATTAACTACTTATTAATTTGCTAAGTGATAATAACAAATGGCACAATGTTAACACTTACTATATATTCTTTAATATTTACAGCTGATTTATAGCTTTGATTTTTAAATATTAGACTTACATATAGCAAAAAAGCAACTTTTGTCATCATTTTTTAAATGTTTTATTATTTACTTATTTATTTTTTTGAGAGAAAAAGAGAGAGAGAGAGAGAGAGAGAGAGAGAGAGAGAGGGAGAGAGACAGCATGAGCAGGGGAAGGTCAGAGAGAGAGAAAGACACAGAATTTGAAGACAGGTTCCAGGCTCTGAGCTAGCTGTCAGCACAGAGCCCAACATGGGGCTCGAATCGACGAACCACAAGATCATGACCTGAGTCTAACTGACTGAGCCACCTAGGTGCCCTGAGTTATAATTATTCTTGAACTTTATATAAATGGATAGCAGAAATTTCCATTTATGTTTCTGAAACAGTAATTTTGGGGGGTATATTTATAGTCAGCTACTTTTAACTTTTATTAACATCTTCTTTTTAGAATTTTTTGTTTATTTATGTTTATTTATTTATTTTGAGAGAGAGAGAGAGAGAGAGAGAGAAAGAATGAGAGAGACAGAGAGAGATAGCACAGCCGTGTGGTTAGGAGGGATAGAGAGAGAGAGGGAGAGAGAAAATCCCAAGCAGCTTCCACTCTATTAGCACAGAGCCCTACACAGGGCTCGATCTAATGAACTGACCCGTGAGATCATGACCTGGGCTGAAATCGAGAGTTGATTACTTAACCGACTGAGCCACCCAAGCACCCCACTGACACCTTCTCGTTTGTTCCCAATTAATTGTACCATCAATAACAACAAGTTTACAAATTCCAAAAGCATATTTCATTGAAAGCTATTTCTTGTGCTATAAAGAAATTTTATTCTAGATTTTAAAAGATTAGATTAACTGGGATTTCACTTTCAAAGCCAGTAACTTAGATACGGCACATGTTTCTTTGTGAGCACCTAACACGTTTTATTGCGATAAGAAAATATAAATAAAGCTGTGCTTTTTTTTCTACTTGAAAATTACATACTATATTGTATTTTGCATAATATGGGATACTTGATTAAGCTATACCCTTGGTGAAATTTACACCTGATGTGGCTCCTCTATTTTGAAAGGAAACAGCTGTTTTCCTAATGTTCCTGTGGTTTTATGAACACAATGTTTCCTTTATGAGACAAAGTGGATTCAAATGAGCTTTCTCAACTCCCTCCAGAAACAAATTTCTCAAATGTTTTGTAACTTACTACTGCTTGATGAATGTTATAGTGCAGATTAGTCTAGGTGTTATGCCTAGGGCTCCTTAAATACTGCCATTTGCTTGTTTATTTTCTTCTCAGGCTAGGGAATTGCTTTACGAACTCCAAGTCATAAAGGAGAGCAACAGAGTGGCAAGAAAGACATTTGGTATAATACTTCATTGACTGAAAAGGAAATTGGATTTTACCTATTGCAAAGGAGGTCACAAATTTTATTGTTAAATGGGCTCAAGCATACTTATTTAATAAGATGTGGGCTTAAAATGGGAGCGTTCTTTAATCCCAAGCCTCCAGCAAATATGCAATAATATATTTTTTTCATAGAATTTCCACATTTGGTAACTTAAACTTTTATTATACCTTTGATAGATTATTTTCCATATTTGTTTTCGACCTTGCTATATTGATAAAGTACACTTGTTTAAAGACAGTGATCCTTATGTGGGAAGTTGAGTTATTTATATTTGACATAAATTCCTGGAAGTGATTTATAAGGCAGCTAAAATACATTAAGCCAATGTTGAAAGGTGAATGTCGTTAAAACATATGTGCCCAGGGCTTGTGCTAGCATGGATTCCAAAGTAGTCTTTGTCTGAACTATTTAAGAATGTTTTCTGTGCTTTAAAGGAATTGCATGGAAAGGAGAAAATAAAAATTTAAATTTATAATTACATAATACTTTAGGCAGCATGCATTTTGAATCCATACCCCTAAATCTAACGAAATAGAATTATCTGGTACCAAAGAGCTACAGATGCATTATTGCATATGAACTGACTATATATTACATTATGCCTATATTATAACCCCTTTTATAATTTACTCTAAGTGTTCCAAGATTGTACTGAAAAACATAGGAGGAAAAAGAAATTAAGCAGGAAAATATGAATGTGAGGATTTCAGAGTCTAAGTGAAATGAGTGTATGTATATACCTCAAATTGAAAATAGATAATAAATTTGGAATGACTAACAGTGCCAAGTTCTTAGTGACTTCATGATAAATTATTACAAGTATTAATTTTTTCTCCTTTAAGAAAGCATGATAAAGAAGTATGAATGAGAAAATAAATGTATGGAAGCTCTAAATTTCCACAAATAACAGTGGTGAGTGTTAACACCCTGCTTGATGAAACTCACATGCTGGATCATGTAAAGTTATTTGTCCCGTGAGGGTCTATATAATTGAAGGGGCTTATATTGCATTTTTCACATGCCTTTAACCCACAAGTTACTTGTGGCCTCCTTGCTTCCATAACTACGGCACAACTCAAAAACCTGGGGGGGTCAAAGGGACACATTTTCTTTCCTCTTACCACTCCGCACACTTCTGTTTCAACTTGAGGATTTTTTCAACCAAACTGGAAATTCTTGGAAGAGAATTGGCCTCCATCTGCTTCTGTTAAAATCTGTCCCACAACTTGTTTGTCTACTGTCTTGGGGAATTTAATTTTTCTCTGCTGCCACAGCTGCTGTCTTATTCCACTGGGAAAACCACCACCTCTTTCTTTACCAAGCACCTAAAAAAGCATATTCCTAACATACAGCTGTTGTGTGTAACAGGTTTTATTGTAAGTTTGTGTTTACTCAGTGATAGTTCTGCGCAGCTTAGCAAAGAACACAATTCAAAACTGGAATCACTATCTCAAAATACACCTGCTGCTTCTTGACACAGGAGATTTCTCATGGGTGGGATAGTATTCATTTCCTATACAATGACTTTGATCAGTTCCCCTCTATCTCTCTCTTTTTTAAGTTTACTTATTTAGAGAGACAGAGCATGACCTGGAGAGGGACAGAGAGAAAGAGAGAGAGACCGAGAGAGACAGAGACAGAGACAGAGAGACAGAGAAGGAGAGAGAATCCTAAGC
This sequence comes from Suricata suricatta, assembly GCF_006229205.1. Classification (NCBI taxonomy): domain Eukaryota; kingdom Metazoa; phylum Chordata; class Mammalia; order Carnivora; family Herpestidae; genus Suricata; species Suricata suricatta. The sequence goes on along the minus strand of NC_043705.1, from coordinate 133,913,812 downwards.
AAGCTCTGCAGAGTCAGCACAGAGCACAGGTGGGGCTTGAATTCGTGAAACCATGAGATCATGACCTGAGCTGACATCAAGAGTTGCACGCTTAACCATCTGAGCCACCCAACGCCTCTATTTCCCCTCTATCTCTGTGCAAACTCTCTTTCTCTAAATCCCTCTTCTCTTTGATTCCTGCCCTGAAACTCTATTTTTTGAAGCACACTTCTGGGAGACACCCAATTTTTATTCATTTCTTTGTTTCCCACTTATACAATGTTTGGGGAAGTCTGTTTATTTTTATCAAAAAGTGTTTTTCTTGGGGCATCTGGGTGGCTTGGTCAAATGAGCATCTGACTGCAGCTCAGGTCATGATCTCACAGTTCATGGGTTCAAGCCCCGCATCAGGTTCTGTGCTGACAGCTCAGAGCCTGGACCCTGTTTCAGATTCTGTGCCTCCCTCTCTCCCTGCCCCTCCCCCACTCGTGCTCTGTCTCTGTCTCAAAAATAGATAAAGTGAACAAAAAAACTTTAAATGTTTTTGTTCTTAAAGTAGCATTGTCTTCCTATAGATAATAATTAAAACCATATATATCTTGTTATATTTATTTATGGATTCATAATTTAATACAATTAAAAAGCCAAATACTAGAGCCAGTGTGCATAAGGTACTTGTTTGCAAATAAAAAGTAACTATAAAGTGTTTAATAATCTCTATGATAGCATTCAAATAAACATTAATAGCAACACCTGTTTGCTGATGTTCATGACTATAAATTTAGGTAAAATGAGATACTTTGTATATTACCCTTACCTAATTATATCTTTTGTTAACACCAGTCACAGTATTTCTTGCAACCAATTCCCATGTGGCCAGGAGGTGGGTTCCCCGCCCCCACACACAACAGCAGCTTGGACACTGGCAGGGTCCAATAATTCATTTCAATACTGATGTTATCTACTGATGATGACATCAGTTCCACAGTCCTACAAGACTGCCTCCTAACCTACCATTTCAGACTCTAGTCACAAGCCCCAGGTTATTATTACCTATGCTTTCGGATGAGTGACTGCAGTTTGGGGGTTCCAACAACCTCCTCCTTGGGTTTGATTAATTTATTAGAGCAGCTCACAGAGATCAGGGAGCCATTTATGTTGACCAGTTTATTAAAGGATATGATAAAGGATATGAATTGACATCCAGATAAATAGGGATACATAAGGCAATGTCCCAAAGAAGTCTCTCTTCCCACGGAGGCTGGGTCCCGGCATGGCGGCATGTGGGAGACTCTGGTTTCGAAGCATGGAAGCTCTCTGAAAAGAGCCCCTTCGAAGCTGTCTTGTGGGGTGTTTTAGGGAGGCTTCATTATGTAGTCACGATTGGCTAAAAGATTGGCCATTGGTTGATTCAACCTCCAGCTCCTCTCCCTTCGGAGGTTAGGGAGTGGGACTGAATTTTCCAACCCTTTAATTACTTGTTTGGTCAAGGCCACCAGCTCTTGACCTCGGGTGGTGTTTAAAAGTCCCCTTCATTGGGGTGCCTGAGTGGTTCAGTAGGTTAAGCATCAGATTTCAGCTCAGGTCATGAACCCGCAGTTTGTGGGTTCAGACACCATGTCGGGCTCTTGACAGCTCAGAGCCTGGAGCCTGCTTCAGATTCTGTGTCTCCCTCTCTTTCTGCCCTCCCCTGATCACACCCTGTCTCTCTCTCTCTCAAAAATAAGGAAACATTAAAAAAATTTAAAAGTCACTTTTACTAATAAAAAAAGATCTTTACGGTTCTGAAGCATTTTCAGAAACTATGGATAAAGACAAAATGTATCTGAAAAAATGCATTTCTTATATATCATTATGTAATAATATTATTGTGGGTAAACATAATAGGTTCAAAGTTATAGTAAATTTTTTTGGTATGTTTTTCATGAATCTAGATATTAATATCAATACCAAGATTCTTTAATCTTCTAAATGGTAAGTTGTCTTTAATTCACTAATGACACTTAGAAGTGCATTGCTTTTCATAGTGCATAGGGGTGGAGCTCTTAATTTTCTTCTTCATAGCTCTAGGTCAAATATTCTTGGAAGGCATCCCCACATCCCCAAATCTATTTAAGTTCTCTCTGTGTTCCAGATACCATCTACTTCAGTGTGCGACAAGTACAGCGTGTCTCGTCATGAGGTGAGAGGGTGTCTAATGGAAAGAGACCACAATGGCTGAACTCTTATGTGTATTACATAGTAAAAGAGTTTTTTACTGGTTGATTTGGGGATGCAACTTCCCACATAAAAATAAACTCTATTTAAATAAATAAAACAAAAATAAAAATAAAATAAACTTTATTTTACATTTACAGAAAAATTGAAAAGATAGTGTGAAAAGTCCCCACGTATGCCATACCTAGTCTTGCCTATTAACATTTGCCATTGATGTCGTTCATATGCTAGAATTAACAGACCAATATGGGTATATTTATATTAACTAAAGTTCGTTTCTCATTCAGATTTCCAGTAGTATTTTTATTTTTATAAAAAATATTTGAATATACATGTACTTTTAAGTTTAAGGAGTTAAACATATTTAGATTATAATAATGCCAATAATTTCTAAATAAATTGTTATATATATGTATATATTTCCTTTGAAGTAAATGTATTTTAACCATATAGATTGCTTTAAGAAATATTGGGCTATTATGGTAACATGGCATCAGTATTTTATCTTTAAATATGATTTAGAAATGGCCAGAAAAGATCTTTCAGAATCTGAAAGACAGGAAATATGAAGGACATCTAGAGGACTGCTATGGAATTTATTTTTAATTCTTTCAAAGAATTATTTTAAAATGCTTCTATCTATCAAAAATTTTGTTTCTGGTTTTGTTCTGTCTCAATGTGAGACCATACCCACAGCAAATGCAAAAACAGGTACTTGCAGGATAAAAGTAACTCTAAACCACACCATCAGGAGATAGAATGCAGCCAGAACCCCAGTAGACTCCAGGGTTCCATCCCCATTCATTTGTCACACTTTTCCTTTAAGAAGTATCCATTATCATAACTTCTGTGCAATCCATTTCCTTGCTATTCTATATCATTTTGTTCCCTCTGTCTGGGAACTTAATATAAATGTAATAATAACATATGGTTTTCTTCTGTATCTTATTTCATTTGTTTAAAAATTTTTAGAGACTTTGCTGCATGATAACATGCAAATTTTTTTCATTTCCAATGTCTGAATATTCCCATAATGTTTGAAAATACAGTTTGGTTATGTATTATGCTGTTAATAAATGTATATGTATTTATGACTATGATTATGATTGTATATATATGACTATGATTATGATATATATGGTATATATATGATTATGTTGTTGATGTGTGTGTGTGTGTGTGTGTGTGTGTGTGTGTGTGTGTGTGTAGGTTGGAAAGCGGCTCTCTTGTGATCTCTTTCCCTCCAGGAAGGAAAGAAGGCCGATGGTATAATCTTACTTCATGTAAATATGTTGAAAACAGAAGTTCTGATACACTAATGATTTTGTTCAGTAGTAAGTCCTTATGTAGAGGATGTTTTTGGCCAGATATCTTTACTTTAGAATTATTTATATGAACCTACTACCTGTAGATTTATAAGGCATTGTTCCTGCGAAAATTTTATAGAACTCTGCAAATATCTGGACATAAAATAAGAATTGTGTCCTAATATCAACTGATTCCTTCTGTGACGTCCTGCTGTGCTCATTTAGACACCTCATCTTTCATTCTCAGCAATTAGCATGTGTCTGATGGAGAAAATATCGGGGGGATTGTGCAGAGTCTTCTGGATCTCTCTCCACTTCTCCTGGGCCTCTTCATTGCTTGTATCCTAGATATGATTTGTAAAATGTGTTTTTGGGCAAGATCTTGGATTTGTGTGACTCTGATGGTCACAGTCCTATCTGTTATGTTATCTCAGGAGTAGACGCAGCTGCTGGGCCTGCAAGTGTGCATTCCAGCTGCTGGAGAGGTAGGTGACAGTGGCCCACAGCGTCCTTCCTGCTCTGCAGAACTGCCCTTGGCTGGTGGGAGCCACTTTGCTTGGAGACATCTGGATTACATTGCATTGGCTAGCTACCCCAAAGCTTGTCACTCACTGTGTTCTCTTGAAACTTGACATGCCCAGCCTTATAAGCTACCTTCTTTCTTCTTCTGTTCTTCTTCTAATGATTAGGCAGACTAAATGAATTTTTCTGACATTGTCCCTACTTCTTTCCCTTTTCACCCAGCTTCTTATGCCTGTTTATCATTGTGGCTTTTTTACATTTTATTTTTTTAGCTTATTTATTTGAGAGAAAGAGAAAGAGAAAGAGAGAGAGAGGGAGAGAGAGAGAGAGAGCATGAGTGGGAGAGGGAGGGAGGGGCAGAGAGAAAAAGGAAGAGAGAGACAGAGAATCCCCACTGTCGGCATGGAGCCTGATGTGGGGGATCAAACTCACAAACGGTGACATCATGACCTGAACTGAAACCAAGAGCTGGATGCTTAATTGACTGAGCCACCCAGACTCCCCGTTTCTCTATATAAGGCTTACTTAAGCTTTTAAAGTTGGTTCAAGGCAGATGGTATTAATTTAGTAAATAACAACAGTTGGTAATTGCACTGATAATGCAATAGTGGGTTTGGCTTTGGGCTTGCCCAGCAGAGCCAAGGAGGGCAGAAAGGATGACTCAAAGACTCGTTGCAAGTCAAGAGAGGCAAGAGGGAGGCTGAGGGAAGTCTCCCCGAGCTTCCATATTTATTAAGCGTACATTTAGGGAAACATTGTGCAGTATGTCGGTGGGTTACATGCCAGTAAGAATGAATAGAAAGCATGCAGAAAAACAAGTGAAGGCATTTCCAAGAGTACAAAAGAGCAGATGTAGAAGGCAGGGTGGAAAACAAGATAAAATAGTCCACCGATAACACAGGTCTAGGAATTATAAGCACAGTCATGACCCAACCCCTAGATACACATTAACCCGACAAGCAAAGCATGGTCCACGTTTTCAGCAAGGCCAGAAACCAATGTTCTGCTTTGTAATGCAGCCCCCCTAATCTCTCAACCCAGGACATCGCTATGCGATTTCCTACAGAGTAGTTGGTAATAATAATACTTGGTAAATATTTTTTATTTTCATTATAAATGCAATACGACTGTAATTTCTTATTCACACATTTTGCTGATTTTTCTATTAAGTTTTCATTATTTTGTACGAAGTCAGTATATAGTAATGACTTTAATTACCATGCTATACATCTCAGAGATAATCCTTCATTCTTTACTCCCAGTGATGGAGTTTTTAATATGTTACATCTCTTCCTTTTTCTTCTTTTTGCTTTTAACCCATGTAAGCATATTTAAGTTTGAGTTCACAGAGGAAGTATGCCATCAATATCACTGTGATCCCTATATTCCCAACCTTCCTTACAATTAAGCTGATCACGGATTTGTCTTTGTTAATGGAATGGGCCAAACTATCATAAATCACTTCCAGTTGCTTCCCTGGGAGGAAGACGCTCTGAGACGGTGAAACCACACAAAACAAGAAGCCCAGGCAGCAGCCCAGGAGAGTTTGACTTCTATTTGTTACCTGATTGCGAAGCGCGGAAACACACAAAAACATTCCATGGTGCTGAGATTTCAGGAGCCAGTGGCTAAGCTGGTAGCCTCTCATTCAAGCCACAGGTCAAATGTGAACTTTCATGCCTTTAAGAAATGACAAAGTTTATGAGAATTAGTTGGCTAGATTCTTGTTATCCCACCATATGATTTTATAATATATGTACAAGATAGAAATGCATAGAAGTGTATTTATTACAGCCCTACTTGCAGTGATATAATGGAAACAAAATGAATGGGTATCAATTGTTTAAATATGTGTTGATATTGCAAACTGTGGAATATTATGTAACCACTAAAATAATGAATTTGATCTATAATAGCTAAATAGGAGGGATTTTTATGATATTTTAGTAATTGAGAAAATTAAGGCACAGAGAAATGCACTACAGTTAAACAAAGCATATCTTGTATCTATATCTGCTAAGTAACAATGTGCTTTTGTGCCTATATGATACGGATAAAGAAACCGGAAGATGCATGTCAGATTGCCAAAAGTTGGAAGGGGAAGGAGGAAAAGATGAAATGCAGGAGACAAAAAGGATACTACTTATTGAGACAGCTCTAAATTAGTGCCTAAATAAAAAATAGAAAGGAGAGAGAGAGAGAGAAACTCAGCTCTATCTTCCTTGAAAAAAAGCATTAAGAAACTAAATTAATTATGCAGTTCCATAAGCTGGGTATTATGTTCCTAGTTGGTGGTCATCCAGGGGAATAAAACAATTACTCCACATACAGGAGGGAGAACACAGATGTGTTATTACTAGAACACACACGTTTTCTGAAGTCTCCTCTGACTTCTTGGATTTTTCATCATTTCATGGAGGAAAGAATACTTGCCTCTAAACTTGTGGTCTCAAACTTTCTACTTGTACTGACTCAAATTTCCCACTGCAAATAAGACAGTTTCTCTGGCGATGGGTGTTGTCATAGTCCATTAGAGCTGCTATAAGGAAATACCACAGACTAGATAACCAAAAACCAATAGAAATTTATTTCTCACAATTCTGGAGGCTAGAAGTCCAGGATTGGGGTGTGAGCCTGGCCCAGTGAGCGCTGTCTTCTGGGTTGCAAACTTCTTATTCTAGACTCACGTGGCAGAGGCGACGGAACCCTTCCCTGACCTCTTTCATAAGAAGATAATCTTATTCATAATGCTCCACCCTCGTGAGCCAAGCACCTCCAAAAGGCTTCACTTTCAATATCATCCCATTGAGGGTTTCGATATATGAATTTTGCGGGAACACAAGCATTCAGACCATAGCAAATATTATCTAACAAAACATGTAAATTCTGTCCTCTGCTTCTTGGACAACGTCTTCTTTTATGTTGACCATGTAAAAATATATTTACCAATTTATTTTATTCCTGGAAGCAGAAACAGATTTCTATTCATAGAATTTATCTAGAATGCCCACTTATTTGTTCGTTATTTATGTATGAGCTGCCTATGATGTTAGCAGAGAGCTGTACATGATAGCGAAAACATTCTGGGCATAATGGGCCATCCAATTATGACCCTAAATGGATTTTTATAAATCATCAGGTGGTGATACATTATATGAATAAATATACAGTGAGGCAATGGGATAAGAATGCCTTCGATGGAATGTGTTTGTGTTTTAAATAGACTGGTCTGGGAAACGCTCCCTTATAAGATGAATTTGGCAGAGACTTGAAGATAAAGATGAGATAACCACAGACTTTCTTGAGAAAGAAAATTTCAGCTTGGAAGATTCAGAAATTTAAAGGTCCTTTGTTAAGAGATTACTTGAACACAGGGAGATTAAAAATCGCATGAGGTGTAAGAGATTATGGAGTGTACCAGATAAGATCAGACTTTTGAAGTCATTTAAAGACATTGGATCTTACCTTTACTCTCATAGGAAACCACTGGAGGTTTGATTGAAGATGTATGTTCTAACATATTTTAAATGGGTCATTCTGCATGCTGGATTGATAATAAGATATAGAGAAGCAGATACGAAAGCATAGGGAGAGATGTTTGCAGTAATCCAGAAGAGATGTGATATCAGGTGTTTGCATTAATGGTGCTGAGTGCTGAGGAAGAGTCATTCACTTCTGAATGTATTTTGAAGATGGACATTATATATTGTTGATATGTTGCATATGGGTTGGTGGGTTAATATAGGAATAAGGCTTATTACAAGGATCTGTAGAGTGGCAATACCATGTACTAAAAGGGAAATATACCCAAAATACTAATTTTGGGAAGGAACACAGGAGTTTTGTGGTTATTTATGTAAAATTTAAAATGTGTATTAGTGGTAAAACCAATAATACAGCTGAGTCAGGATAGAGTTAATGGAAGGAGATATAGAGATGATTAAGAGAAAGGGGCTAAAGATTACTGGGGAATTTCTTTGTTAGAAGTCATGGAGGGGAAGATACACCACTTCACCGTCTACAAAGACATTCATACAGAGAGGACTATAAGTGTAAGGATTATTACCTGCATAGGTGAATTTCTGATACTTCCTTGTAATACTTTTAAAGTATTAATTATTTCTTTATACACTGTCATTGTTCCTCTAACGACCTCTCCACCTTTTTTTTTTTGCCACCCATTAGTGATTGTCTTTTTAATTTTTTTTCACCCTTAAAATGCTAAGCCCACTGCCTAACATATAGGGAGAATTTCATCAATTCTTAATGTGATGAATGGGACTTCTGAATATTTTGCATTGCCATGAATGAACTAAAGTTACAGTGATAATGAGTCAAGAAATCCTGGATTATATGAAATATTTAGAATTTGAGTATGGAATGTAGATCTACAGGAATAGTTCTTTGGATGCTATGAAGTCATCAGATTCTAATAAGAAAAGTAGTAAAGTTGTGACTGACAATATCACCAGTTGGTGTGAGATTCACGCCAGTTGTGAAAGCAAAACGGAAAGATTTTCTAGGCCATCATCCTGTTTTTTCTGTTTAGCAGCAGTTTATTATAATGTTAATAATATACATTCATGAAGAAAACATGTAATAAAGTTCAAACAAACTAGCTAGTTGGGTTTCATAATACTGGACAATGTACCCAATGTGCAAAGTGTTTGCCTACTTTGTTACAATAAAATTATATTATATTATATTATATTTTATTTTATTTTATTTTATTTTGTTTTATTTTGCAAATGAGAACACAACACTCATCAAAGCCACCGATTCCTAGCACACCACAGTGATTTTTTGAACACAAACAGAAGACTGTGTACAATTCCTCTCTTGGAACAGATACTGATATTGCTCAACCTTCTTTAAAGTCTTAAGAAAAAATAGTCTATTAGCTTAGAAAGATTGAATTATATTTTGGATAATTTATGTGTGTGGAATTATTTCTGTGAGAAGAGGAAAATCAATGTTACAAATTTGGTGTCAATTTAGAGGGATAAAGAAATTCTATTAATAGGTCTTGGTGTTTTATCTCTGTTGTGTTATTTCTATGAAACTTTTATAAAACTTAATAGTGCATTATACACAGGGAGGCAATTGTTCTTTATTAGACTACAATGTTTTACGAATGCTGTAGGTTAATTGTGTCAGTGTTTCAACTTAAGAACTATAATTAATACGACCCTTCGATTTCCCTGTGGGCACAGGTGTTCCTGGGTACACAGATGAAATGCTGTGACTAGTTTCATAATTGAGAAGCAAACTTCACAATAATGAAATGTTCAGAAACTATGAATAGAATAATAATTACTTTGTGAAAAATATAATTTTTAATATAGCAGAGAGAGGACTATCATACTGCTGTAAAATTGTGGATCCAATAGCTGATACAAGTTTCATTTGAATTTAAGTGGATGCAAGAAAATTAAAGGAAAATATCTTTAAAAACTCTTCACAGTCATATGGAAAAATAATAAAATGAATCTAAGTTCAATGGTACCCCTTGCAAAAAGAAAAAAAATAAATAAAATGAAAGAAATATCTCATTTGTGAAAATTACCTTCTAATTTGAACACTGGTTGTTGATTGGCATATCCCAAGACATTGGATGAATCTTTAAGATTTGAGGTACCTGGGTCGCTCAGTCAGTCAAGAGTCTGACCTTAGGTCAAGTCATGATCTCACCATTTGTCATTTCAAAGCCCGCATCTGGCTCTGTGCTGCTTTGGATTCTGTGCCTCCCTCTCTCTCTGCTCATTCTCTGTTTCTGTCTTTGTCTCTGTCTGTCTCAAAAATAAATGAACATTAAACAACTTTAAAGATTTCTGCTCATATACTTTAAAATTTCAGAAAATCAGGGTGTTCCTGAATACTAACTGTAATTCCAACAAATGCTAGAAGGAATGACATTCAAAACAGACTTCATGAAAATATAGTCTACACCTCAAAGTATTTCTAGCAAAAAGAGGAAGGAAATTTTTCTAAATAGGTTCTTTGCTTTTTGTTGTTGTTGTGGGTGAGGTGGAGTCTTATATCTCCCTGTAATTTCTTCTTCATTTACCTTTAACTTAGATTTACACACACACACACACACACACACACACACACATGATTTGGACAACAAAATGAAACTTTAATGATAAAATAAGCTATAAACTAGCAACAGTACCATAGATAACTCATCAAACTCAAAGTCTTTTGGGGTGTTTCTGAAGTTCTGTAGGCCAGAGATTGTTTATTATTATTACTTCTAACATACTCCCCACCTTTGACAATTGACACACTTTCTGTTTCCTCTACCTCCACCTAAATTCTGAATCTAGTAGTGGGGGAGGGGCGCTCCTGTTTTTCCGCAACACCCTGCTGGTAATTGGAGAATTGGAGCATTCTGAACAAGGGATGAACAGAGATGACAGTCTCGCTCAGCATCCTGCCTCAATTTGGCAAAGTGTCCCTGTACTTGGAAGTTATATTTCATAGATTGCGACTTGGATCTATGGTGTTTTTAATCAAAGGCAAATGGAGCACCCTAAAGAGAAAGGAATAATCCAGGAAGCATAACTCTGAGCAAGAACATTCTAAGGCAAATGACAAAGTTCAATGTGCCATTTACTGTAACAGATTCCTAGCTATTTTCTCAATGTATTTTTCAGGAAAAGGCTGATCCTAAAAAAAAAAAAAAAAAAAAAAAAAAAAAAAAAAAAAAAAAAAAAAGAAAGAAAATAAAATATCAAAAGAAAAAAAAAAACAAACAAAACCAAAACCAAACAAATTCTAGCAATATAACTATGTAAGAATGAGAAAAGTAGCAGCATGAGACATCTAGATATTGACAACATTTAATAAAATCTATTATTAGTAACAAAGAAACAAAAACCAAAAAGTAGGAAACAGAAACTTTAAGTACTATAAAATGGAATAGAAGGGAAAAAATGAATACATGTATTTGGGAAATGATCCCAAAGAAATTCTTTTTTCTTTAATTTTTTAATGTTTTTAAAATTTATTTTTGAGAGAGAGAGAGAGAGACAGCGCAAGCAGGGGAGGGTCAGAGAGAGGAGACACAGAATCTGAAGACAGGCTCCAGGCTCTGAGCTGCCAGCAGAGAGCCTAATGTGGGGCTCAAACTCATGAACTGTGAGATCATGATCTGAGCCTAAGTCAGATGCTTAACCAACTGAGTCACCCAGGCGCCCCAAGAAATTCTTAAAGTAAGCATCCAAAAAAGGGTCTCAGGAAAGTCATTCGCTTCTAAAACACAAGACTAAAATCCAGCCGTCTTTCAAAGTGGGGAGGCACGCGTCCAGAGATGAAGTCTTAGCAAGGAATAAAATATTAAAATTAGCTGATTCAGCTAATTTTGAGGCACGAAATTTCCCTATCAATTTTCATATCTACTGCTTCCTTAATTCCTCTCTCTCCCTCTTCCTCCTCCTCCCCCCTCTCATTTGCAGGGGATGCTGTTAACCTCTTGATTTCTCCCCCTGAATCTGCAAGATCAATTTTGAAAGTACGTGTTCGATACACACTAGGATTGTTGAACTCTGATTTGAGGATTTCCTCCTGTTTGTGCCATAAAATACAACTCACTATCTTGCTCCCCCCAGTCACCGCTGCTGAGGATTTTTGGGAACACGTGCTGTAGATGTCCGTGTATGTCCAAGGCATTTTGACATACCTTCGTATTAAAATGCGACTGCTTCAGACAAATAGTTTGCACAATTTATTTTTGTAGAATATTTTATTGCAAAACTAAGGGGGTTATCAGTGCTGTTACAGCTAAGGGTATTTTTGTCTAAGGCACTTGCTCTCCTGCCCCTTGGATATGCATATTCACGCAGTGTTTCGTAATTTTCAAGAAAAGAACAAGGTTTCATGAAATAAATTGGACAGACTTGGTTGTATTTGGGAGGGAAATCACAGCACCATTTGTGGTTCTTTTAATACGGAGGTACAGAAAATGCAAAGGATAATCCTTTGTTTGATATGGAAAATAATTGCTTTTCTGAAATACAACATTTAGATCTGCTAGGAGACTATCTTGAGAAGTGGGAATAAATTTGTTAATGCTTGCTCTCTAATAAAAAAAAATCTAAGACTATATTAGCAGCCTACTCTTGAAAAGGAAAACCTGAGCTAACTTAGTTCTAAAGTTACTGCATATTTTTATTAAAATATAACAAGTACAAGAAAGTGTACATATATGTTGAAAATTTTATACTGTAATAATGACTAGGAGAAAGAACTCTTATGCCAAAGGAAAAAATGTATTAAGATTAAAATACAGTTGTCAGAAATCTTATTCTAACCTATCTGAGGAAATAATGAATATCTCCTGGCACAGACTCACATAAACATTATTTTACCCTTGGCAGAGGATATCTAGACTATTAATGGAAGATACCTAATACAGTATATAAGGCCTCATAGCAAAAGTCATCTAGGCCACATTCACACATTGTTTTAATTAAAAATCTTAACTGAAAAAGTACAGCAACATATCATTACATTTAAAGATAGAACCTCTACTCTATGGTATGGATGAAAAATGTCCTTCCAGGTGCTTTTTATATGTCTACAAAAGGTAGCTCTCAAGCCGGCAAAGAGGACAGACAGAGCCTAAATATTTTAATCCCTGTTTATATCCATAAAATTTGTCTTCTTAGAGGTTTTATGAAGTTTGAGAGAATTGGGTCCATGAAACAAACACAGACACACATGAACACATATGGTATGCAAGTATCTTTTGAAAAAAGTATGTTTAGAATTTTCATTGGGAAAAAAATGAAAACTACAAAAAGAAGCAAGTTATAGTTAATTGATTAGAAGTTATACTTCTTTTTCTTTGCATGTCCTGTGTGTCCACACAGCCCTATGCTTATGTATAATTATTTTGAACAGAACCTAAAAATAAAATAAAAACTCAAAGTTGACTTCCCTGATAATCATAGACCAGACTTCTCATTGTAATTCAGTCTGAACCCCTCTGCTTTTTAAGTTATCAACTTCTAGTGATGTCTCTTGATGTTTTTCTGTGAAGGATATAAAACTTATATCAAAATAGAACTTTTCAGAAGTATGTTCTGCTTCACTGCCAACAATTGTGACATTAGTTTTAGCTGTTTTATTAGTTGTATCAATGACTTTAAATATTGTACGTAAAATTGTCTTAACTGTTCTTCAGTTTTAAACAATGTCTCACTTGTTCATATTATGAAAGATGAAGAAATGTATGCCTTTATATTTCTGTTACTGGTTTTTACAGTATTATCTTTCAGCCTCTGTACACTATAATTTTATGTATTTTTAAGTTAACATTATTTATAATTATTGCACTTGCATCCTTTCCTAAAATGCTTTGACTTGTGGTAATGACATAATTAAAAAGCAAGAACTAGTTTTTGTAATACAAGGTTTGTGTAAGGCACAGCCAGGGGGTGGGATTAGGGCTGAGTAGGAAAAAAAATATGATTTTATGTCACTCAACCCGTGTCACTTGGTGGAAAATATCAATAATAAATATGGATAGTCAGAGGGAGATAGAAAACAAAAATACATTATCGTAAGAGGTGAAAATGAGACATATTGCTATTAGTGCAAAATATATGTTTAATTTTAGCTGTAGATTTTTTTCAGCCTCCCTTTCTAAACTTAAGGCTGTTCCCTCATATTTTCTGCTTTGTTACCGTTTTTATAACAAATGGATGTTGAATTTTAAGGGTCATATGATTTTTCATTTTTAGTGTGTTGATCAGGTGAGTTACATTAATTGCCTTTTTTGAATAATAAAACATTGCATGTTTGGGGTTAAACCAACTTTGTTCATGTGTTATCTTTTACAGGCATATGGCTTTCTTTTTTTAACTGATATTTTGGTGAGGATGTTTCTTTCCATATTCTTTAAGGATACTGATGAGTAGTTTTCTCAGTGTGTAATACCTTGGTTTTTATTGGTTTCGGGGTTATAATTAGCTCACCAAACAACTTGAGAAATGTTACTTTCTCTTCTAATATCTTAAACATTTGGTAGAATTCACCAGTAAAGCTGTTTGGCCATAAGTTTCTTTCTGGTTGGATTTTTTGGAAACTTTTTTATCTTGAAATAAGGTTATACTATTTGAAGAATTGAGAAGAGTACACAGAGTTCCTATAGACCCTCATCCAACCTCTCTGCAAGTCAACATCTTACATATTAGAGTGCAGTTCTGAACACTAAGAAAGTAACTGCCATGCACTACAATGAACTGTACTACAAGCTTTATTCAGATTCTCCCTGTTTTTCTCTGACATCTTTTTTGTTTGTCTCCAAGATCCAATCCAGGATACCACATTCCTTTTAGGTTTGGTTTTTCCTTGGTATTATACAGTCTGTGAGAGTTTCTCCATCTTTTTTTGTCTTTCTTGACCTTGAACAAGAACATCACTCCCGTTGAATCACCTAATTTTCACCAACTGGGAGTTCTCTGAACCCTGGCCTTTGGGGTTTTATGGAAGCTTTATGATGTAGGTGCAGTTGATCAAATCATCAGCTGCGGGTGATTGACTTCAATCTCCAACCCCATTCCTCATGCCAGAAATTGGGGTTGGAAGATAAAGTTCCAACCTCTAATCACATAGTTGATGCTATTAGAATAAAAAAAGGCATCTTTTTTTAAATTGTTTTTATCACTTAGGAAATTCCAAAACTTTTAGGATCTCTCTATGAGAAACAAGGTCAAAGACCAGATATATATTTATTATTATAAATCACAGTATCACCTCCATATAATGAGTTTGTATAATATTTACTGGTAGTTAGAATGATTTTATGAATATTTGAGAAAATGCTTCAGAGTCTCATTGCATCATATCAGAGGATACAATCCACCTCTTTGAGGGAGAAGTCAAAGAATGTGGATTTACGTGTGTTAACAATCACAGAGATGAATAAGTGTTTTGGGGAGATATTCGGGTATAAAAAAGATCTCCTTTTTTCCCCTTAAGCTCCACCACTAATTTTAGCCTTCACAAGTGAATCTTCTCTACAACAATTATTACTCAGATGTTCTAATGGCAATTTTCTGTTTTTCTCATTCCTTCTACATTTTTAAATTAGAATTTTTCTAAAAGGATGAACTGGATTTTTTTACTTTACATTATTCAATCATTTATTTATATTCCTATGAACATATGGGTTTGTAATTTATCCTTTGAGTTTTAATTAAATACTATTATTAAATTTATTTTAAAAGATTTTTTAAATGTTTGTTTATTTTTGAGAGACACAGAAAGAGTGTAAGTCGGGGAGGGGCAGAGAGAGAGAGGGAGACACAAAATCTGAAGCAGGTTCCAGGTTCTGAGCTGTCAGCACAGAGCCTGATGAGGGACTCGAACTCATGAGCTTTGAGATCATGACCTGAGCCGAAGTTGGTTGCCCAACCGACTGAGCCACCCAGGCACTTCTATATTTAATTTTTTTAAATTCATAATTTTCCAGTTTGGGCCATTCAGAGCCTTTTGAGTTTGCTTTCTTTTGTACTTATTATAGGCCTCGTCAAAAAAATGTTTTTCCATTTCCCTACTTTTATGAACCTCATGAAAATGCATTTTACTTTTCTCTGGGGCCCACCTTCTCTGACTCTGTCTAGGGGTAATGATTTCTCCAAAAACCCTTGGCTGCTTTTAATGGAGAAAGATATTTAAAAAATAAGATCTGTATATGTTAGGTGTCTTTTGGCTCCTGAGATGTTGCTTTTTCTAAGCCTCCAATCAGATATACCACGAAATGTAAGTTTGTAGATTAATCTATGTAGACACCCATATGTGTATTTATCTGAGCATATGTATACATATTTTTCTATGTGTGTATGTGTGTATATATATATATATACATGTGTGTAAATGTATATGTAATATATAGTATGCACATATAGTATGTATATATATAACACATACATATGTATGTGTGTATGTGTATATATACATATTTAAATATACACATATTTAAAGATGAATTTATATCTCTGTCTCCAATTTAGCATACAAGATTTGAGTTGATTAGTTTTTAAAAATAAATATAATTTACTTATTAGATACAATATTATTGGATTTCCTATATTTTCCTGATTGACTTTTGGTAATAAATGTTTTTCAAGAAGTTCTTCTGTTAATTTAAGCTCATCAGGGCTAATGACATAATATTCTTTATAATATTCCCTATATTATCCTTTAATATCTGTAAAATCTGAAATTATATCCTCTCTCATTTCTAGCATTGGAAATTTGTATCTGTTTTTCTGATGCTTATAGCTAGAAGTTTATCACTTTTATTCATAATTTAAGGAAATATCTTTAGTTCATTAATTATCTCTGCTGTTTATGTTTTGTTTCATTGATTTCTGCCTTCTTATGTTTAATTCACTTTTTCCTACTATGGAAATAAATAGAATTGGAAGTAAAAATCATTGATTTGAGGCTCTCTTCTTTTCTAATATAAATATTTATGCTATAAATTTCCCTTTAAAGACTGTGTTAGCTGCATCCTACACTTTTTAGTATATGAAACGTTCATTTTCATTCATAGCAAAATGTTTGTTAATTTTACTTGTAGTGTTCTCTTCTATTTGTGGATTATTTGGAAGCATGCTGCTATAATTCTATAGAGGTAAGCATTGTCCAGATACACTTTTGATAATGATTTCTTGTATTTTTATTATTTTTATTATTTTTTTTGAAAAATTTTAAATGTTTATTCATTTTGAGACAGAGAGAGACACAGCATGAGTGGGGAGGGGCAGAGAGAGAAGAAGACACAGAATCCAAACCAGGCTCCTGACTATGAGCTGACAACACAGAGCCGGATGCAGGGCTCGAACTCACAGACTGTGAGATTGTAATCTTAGCCAAAGTCAGATGCTTAACTGATTGAGCCACTCAGACACCCTTTTATTATTTTAAATATATTGAGTTTTTGGGTCTGGCCTACAATGTGGTCTATCTTGTTCACTTAGTCATGTATATTTAATAATATGTATTTTCTGTTTCTGTCTGTGAAGTTTCACTCAGCATAATACCAGTTGCCTCTCAGCTTGATGAGATACACTTGACACATAAAAGTTGTGTATACTTAAGGTGTACAAAATGATGTTGTAATTTACATACGTGTCGTGAAGTGGTAATAAAAATCAAGCTCATTAATATATCTATCACCTCTCACAGTTATCATTCTCTTGTGTCAGAGAGGAGAACACTTAGGATCAACTACCCTGGCAAATTTCAAGTACACAATTGTGTATATTGACTGTAGTCTCTGCACCGCACCTCAGGGCTCTAGAATTTAGTCTTCTTGCATAACTGACACACTGTATCCTTGGACCAACATCTCATTATTTCCTTTCCGCTCTCCCCCATTATTTCTGTTAGCAAGGTCACTTCTGTACTTTGTTCAACTTATCTAAAATATTCTTTTGGGAGGAAGCGGTCTTGGCTCAGTGTATATGACTTCACCAGTAGAAGCAGATTAAATTTCATACCCCACTCACTGAACATCTTCGCAGAGTTTATAAACAATAACACTGGTTTGTGGCTGTCTAGTAACCAGTAATCCATATCCCTGATAATTTATTAAAATTTATTTAAATGATTAAAATGTATTAAAATGTGAACAGTCAGAAAAGCACAGAGTAAAGAGGAAAAATGACTTTAATTTACCCACAATTCAATGCGTTCAAAAGACTATGAGTAAAGAGTAAAGATCTTTGATTGTTACTTGAAGTCCAATTGACATATGGTGTTATTTGGTTTTAGGAGTCCAGCATAGCAATTTGACAGGTCTCTACCACAGTGCTAACCACAGTAGTTACATCTGCCACCATACATAGTTCAGTTAAGATTTTTAAACTCAAACCGTAGCCTTTTCCATCAGATGGAATCTGTGTTAACTGTTTGGTGAGTTTTATCCCAGACTTTATATCTGTTATATGTCAATTAAAAACTATTTCGTTACGTAGATCTCTCTTCTATACATTTAACTCATATTGCATCACCTTACAAATATTTATTCCTATAATATTTATTGAATTCTTATCATGTGCCAGACACTCTTATAGGAAATTAGAATATATTAGTAACCACATGCACACACATACACACACACACATGCAAACTTGTTCTCACTGAGCTAACATGTTATTTTTTTATTATATTAAAATTTTTTTAATGCTTTTTATTTATTTTTGATACAGAGAGAGACAGAGCATGAGAGGGGGAGGGTCAGAGAGAG
>NC_043705.1:133848958-133895421 GCF_006229205.1 Suricata suricatta | reverse complement strand
TTGCGCCACCCCGGTTCAGGATTCCGGCTGCCCAGCAGTTATCTATGGAGTGGGTTTCTGTCTCCACGCGCAGCCAAGCGTTCTATACCTCTTCCCCAGAGACAGTTCTATGAGTGCGTTCCGACTCTGTCTCTTCCCTTTGTCTCTCTGGCACTGCGCGCTTGCGCCATGTTGGGCTGGGGATCTTACCTCCCCTGCCCGTCCGGGCTGGCCCGTCCTCGGATCTCCCCCGTTCGCCCCCACTCATTCAGGTATCTTTGAGGTTCTATTCCCTCTGGAGTTCGTATTTTCTCCTTCCGCTCTCTCAGTTGAACGTAATATCCTTCTCAGTTCGAAAAACGGTGCGGAGGGAGTTTACAGAGCTCCCTTCCTCTCCGCCATCTTGGCTCCACCTCCCTCTTCTTTTTATGAAAGCTTAGATAATTATTTTATACTTTTAAAAATAATATATATAAATACAATGTAATATTATGCATTTTTCTGAGTGGCAGTTTAGCTAAATCCTATCGATGCTCCCAAACAGTGTTCTTTTTGTTATTTATCTTAAATAATTTGAATTCCTCATTAGCTAGCATCATGTGGAAATGTATTTTGAATATGTTAATATGTAAATGTGTTTATATATCTGTGTGTGGTATGTTTTTTGTCACAATCTGGTAATATTGTTTTCTGGTCAGCGATCGAGACATGCACAAAATTTGTTTTGGGAAAGTTTAGAGTTTTCCTTAAAGATACATTCTATGCAGAACTTCTTAGCTGTCTTTCAAACATTCCTTATCTCCTTACTATTTTTGTAATCCATTAATTCCCAGGACGTATATGTTAAATTCATCTGCCATAGTACCATATTTGTTAAGATCATCTGTTTACTCACTTGGTCTTAGGTACCTGGTGCTTGTGTTGTGTTCAGAAAAATCCACAGCTATTGCATCTTATTGATGGATTGTAAACTTTATGATAAAATATATCACTCTTTGTCCCTTTGTGTATCAGCTGTATGGAATTCTGTTTCATCTCATGTTTCTATTAACACGTCTTTCCTTTTGTGTTTGCCTGTTCTAATCCTTGTCATCATTTGTTTTAAGGTGTTTTATTTAAACTAGCAATATATTTTGGCAATTACTGGTATGTTTGCCTTACTACGGAGTGTCTGAAGTCAACTTCTCCATTTAACACATATGTGGTTCTGAGAAACATGAACTTTTATATGCCTCAGCTTCTTCATGGGGAGTTGTGAGATTTAAATAATCTAACAAAGGTAAAACTAATAATATTGTTTGACAGGCTGAAAGCATTGAACATCAGGACTCGTATTTTTAATATTTAAAAAATATTTTATCATATTTTAATTGATCAATATTTCACCACTCAACGTTTTAAAATATATTCACACTTAAAATTTCTATTTCTCATGAAGCTACAACCAAATTTATAATACAGAAAATAAAAGCCGTATTTACTTTCCTTTACCTAGCAGAGTGGCATCAGCTGTCTACCCTTTGAAAAGTAAAGCACCCTATCTTACTTTCAACTTTCTTTTCCATACGAAAGATTCAGGCTGCAAGCACATTATCTAAACTCCAAAGGGACTAGTCTTGTGAAGTGTAGAAAATGTGTCACCACATAATTTTTTATAGGGAGAACTCTACTTTTTGTTTTCCAGAATTGTTAGATTTATTCTTAATATAAGTCTGCCCTTAAAATAAGCCTTGGGATCTTGGACTTGAAGGTAAATTGGAAGGAGGCTTGATTCTCTGCTACTAGGCACTGAGTCTACACTTGGATAAATACTTTATGATACTTATCACCCACCACCCTAGTGCAGTGGCCCCCATGGCTTTTCCATCTTCATTCCGTCTACAACCTCCAAAGGTACAAACACTTTCATTCACCACCACCATTTAAGAAAATTAACATTTTTATTCATTTTTTGAGAGACAGAGACAGGGTATTAGTGGGGGAGGGGCAGAGAGAGAAGGAGAGAGAGAATTCTAAGCTGGCTCCAAGCTCAGAGCTGTCAGCACAGAGCAGATGAGGGGCTCAAAGCCACAAACTCAACCGACTGAGCTACCCATGTGCCCCTCACCACTGCTAATTCTAAATGAATGGCTTAAACACTTATAAATCTGGGATGTTTAACTGTGTCATGCTTCTGTAAGTATGCCATTGAAACGCACATCCACTGAGAGTTTTTAAAATAAAAAAAAAATGCAGAGTGCCTGGGTGATTCAGCTGTCAAGCCTCTGACTCTCGATTTCTTCTCAGGTCATGAGCTCACAGCTGGTGGGAGCAAGCCCAGCTCCCTGTCTGGTTCTGCGCTGACAGACTGGAGCCTGTCTGGGTCCTTTCTCTCTTTTGTTACTCCCCTGCTCATGCTTGTTCCCTCTCTGCCTCTCACAAAAACATAACAAGACAAAACAAAGAAATTAAATTAAACATATTAGAACACGGTAGTCATTAGTGTGAAATGTGTTTCTTTTTTCCTGGAAATATTTTGAAATTCTTCCAAGTCAATCTTCCTCCATTTAGAATCCAACACGTTCTTTTAATATTTTTAATGGTTACATGGTATTCAATAATATTTAAACATATCCCTTTACCACAACAGTTTCCATTTTTTATTATAATAGCAATTGTACTTTAATTAATACATACATAAATTTCCCTTTTATTTCTGTAAGTTAGACTCCTCAAAATATAACTAGAACCCTAAATGTATAGATATTCTTTGTCAAATTATTTTCTAAACTTGCTATGGTAATTTATATTCTCCCAGAGAGTAACAAAATTCTCTCTGTGAACTTTTCCAAGCACTGGAAGTGTAAAGCTCTATAGAAAGTCCAATGTCTGAGACAATGTTACTTAATAGAACTAGCTGGTTATGTGAGGTAACGCTCATAAATGGGTTTTCAATTAGATTTACTTCATCAATCAGCTCTGAAAGCTGTATGTCACAGTCACTCATTATATCATGGTTTTATAACTTTATCTTTGTAGTTTAAGAGTTTTGCTTTATGTATTTTGCTACTATTATCTTTGGTTCATTAAGATTTATAGCTGATTTGGCTTTCTCCGAGTGTGGAAATCTGTTGAGCAAAAACACTCCTGGGATTTTCTTTAAAAGCTGCTGTGCCTTCATTCCTCTCCATTGGATATTTGTTTTACCAACTTCATAAATTTATTTGCATTTTTCTGATGCTTATTTGGTTACCCTTTGCCTTTTTCACTTTGCTTTATCTTTGAGTTGATGTGTGTGTATGTGTGTATCTGTGTGTGTGTTTAATGCTTATTTATTTATTTTGAGAGAGGGGGGGGGGGGAGAGAGACGATCCAAAGCAGGGTCTTTGCTGTCTGCATGGAGCCCCAAATGGGGGTCAGTCCTACAAACTGTGTGATCATGACCGGAGCTGAAATCAAGAGTCAGATGGTCAACCGACCAAGCCTCCCAGGTACCCCTGAGTTGTGTGTTTACTAGAAAATGTATAGCTGTTTTTTTCTTTAGTCTAACTTAAAATTTTGTCATTTGACAGGCTAGTTCAATCTAACTTTTATGTTGGGTTTTATTCCTTTACTTTTAAGTTATAACTGAATAAGTCCTTCGTTTACCTCAGTTCCACCGTGTAGTTCAGGACGCAATGAACACCCTGAGTTACATTACCACTAAGTATGATTCTTGCCATAAAAATGCTATCTATCTTTGGCCAGATTCTTCTAGGTAATGATCAGATTTCACCATATAATACTGCAGTTACTTCCTGAAGATCAATGTTTCTTATTTATCCTTTATCCTTTATCTTATTTATCCTTTATCCCTTAAACTCTCTTTATACATTACCTTATCCTTTGCCATCCATTTCCCTACCCTTTCCAAGCAAACTGACTGCTGCCCATCTTGAATACCCTGTATGTTTGACAAAACTGAATCTCAAGTTTTTTGTAAAAATATCACTTCTGCCTACTTTGTTGAAGTGGTATCTTGATATTGTCTAAGTGAACCCATGCATATTGCTGCCTGCTCAAACATGCATGTCTCCATCACACTCCACATACTTTAAGGACAGAAATTGGAGCATGAGGATCAATCTTCCTGCCCTTGTACAGCTTTTATTATTCAATGATATAATCCTCTTTCTATCTCAAATCTATCACCTACAGAATCTCCTTTATTTTCACACATTATGGGTAATTTAAATACTGACTTTGTCTTCCTATCCACTTCAATTTCTGTCAAAACTCTGAAAGTATCAGAATCCATTGTATGATCCATGTAACACCTTAGCCTCAGTTTTTTGACATTTCCCCCCTGGCTTTGTTCATTTATTCTCACAGTCTTGTCTTTAGTTAGAGCTCACTTTCACATAACTTATGGATATGTTAGGTAAGATAAAATATAGATAAGATAGGTCTAATCTCAAAGGAAGTGGTAGGAACATGACAAAGAGAAGATAAAAGAATAAAATAATGAAAATTCAGAAATTGTATGGATTTGTTTACCCAAAATAAATAAAGCAAGTCTTCAGGTCGGTGTCATGATTTATGTAATTAGTTTGTATCTTTTGACTAAGAACAATTACCTCTGAAAACATTTATTATGCACATCTAACACATCAAACTCTGCCTCTTATTTTTCCAGCCTCCCAACTCCTGCATACTTACTTGTGTAATTATTGAATTTCAGTGGGTCTTCCAATAAATTTACTGCCTGGGTTCCACTCTCCACATGTTCCTTTAAAACTCACTTGCTTCTAGTTTAATCTCACTTGTGTAGCTTAGTTGCAATGGTCCATTTTTAAGTTGTTTCCTTCAAAATATGTATAATCCCTGTCTCTGTCTTTTTCTACATCCTAAATAACTGGGAGCTATTCAGTGCAGCTGATCATAAATATTTTACCTTTTCTGTATTTGTTCTAAAAAAATAGAAGGTTCCATGCAGGTTCTACTTTGAGATGACCTGGACAAACCTCAGATGGCCATTCCCCACCCCAGAAGTTTTAATTAGATGGCCTAGTAAGTTATATTTTGATTTTCTGGGATAACAGTATTGAATTGTCTCTTCTATCCTCAAACCTTCTACTTTTCCAAATAAATTATGTGGAAGTATTCAGTTTACTACCAGGAAGACATTTTGGGTGTGCCTGGGTGGCTCAGTCAGTTAAGTGACTAATTCATGGTTTCAGCACAGGTGTCATGATTTAAGAGTTCCAGCCCCACCTTGGGCTCTGCACTGACAGCGTGGAGCCTGCATAGGTTGTTCTCTCTCCCTTGCTCTCTCTTCGTCCTCCGCTTGTGCTCTCTCTCTCTCTTTCTCAAAAATAGATATTTTTTTAAAAGGGAAAAAAATTGTCCTGAACTAGTAAATACTTTGATTTCGTCCACAGACCTTCTTTCCACCTCATTATCAATATTCTATTCTAGTAGATAATTTCTAACCACCTTTTCCCATCTTATTCTCCACACATTCCCTCTTCTGGCAAGGAAATTACCAACCATCTTAATGTCAAATACCAACACCTAGGAATCCTATTTGATTGTGATCATTCTCTCACATCCCAAATATGATCTCAGGAAGTCTTGTAAAATTATTAAAAATTATTGTGTGGGGTGCCTAGGTGGCTCAGTTGGTTGAGTGTCCAACTTCGGGTCAGGTCATGATCTCACAGTTCGCAGGTTTGAGCCCAGCATTGGACTCTGGGCTGACAGCTCAGAGCCTGGAGCCTACTTCAGATTTTGTCTCTCTCTCTCTTTCTGTCTCCCTCTCTCTTCTGCCCCTCCTCTGCTTATTCTCTGTCTCTTAAAAATAAACACTAAAAATTTTTTAAAAATATTGTGAATATAGTCAAGATCTCAACTCATTCATTACTAGTTCAATGCATCATCTTTTCTCATTGGAGATTACTTGTTCTAACTTGTATTTAGAAGTTCTAGTGACTTGTAGTTATGGGATCTAACTAAAACTCATCGTCCACTCTTACCTCTTACAATCTAAATGCCAAAAAACAGATTGAATGGCATCTTAAAAAGATGTGACAATATAACATTCTCAAGCTTTAAACTTGCCAATGATTTCTCATCTTAATAAGGATAACTTTTTAACTCCTTTCTATTTTGTAGCAGATTCTACAGGTTTTAGCCACTGTTACCTTTCTGATATCATCTACTATGTTGAATTTCAATTTTTATATTCTAGTGATTTTTTCTCTATACTTTGATTATGCACACAAATTTAATAATCCCAACAAGTCAAACATAAGTTGAAATTGATTGCTTGTTTTTTTCCTTGAATGTTTTCTTTCTAGTTTTTTTTTTTTACAGATACTCCCCATGATTTGGGTTTTAGATCAAATACTACATTTTACTGAGATTTTGCAAAACTATTCAAGCTAAAGCAACATCTTCTCTCCACCTAGGAATTGTCTATAACATCTCAATATTTTATTTGGCTCCATGGCACTTTTCAAATTTTAATGATTTTTATTTGTAAATAAATTGTACCACCTCTTAAAAATACGCTTTCTGATGTCAGGGACTTGGCGTCTCAGTATCCTCAGAGCTTGAGCATAATGGAAAACATCAATAAATATGAACTCATTTGCATGAAAGCTTGCTATCAATTAACATGCAAGCCATAGAATGGGGAATAATAAAAAAAAAAAAGAAACATCTAACAGGCAAAGCACCACAGGTCTGATCAACAGAAAATGAGAGAAAGTCTGTCCTGGAAGGTCTGGAAAAAGTTACATGCTTTCCCAAGAGCAAATCAGGAGAGTCATGGCTCTCTGAGACTGTGCTGTACTTTGGGATGCCACATCCCACCTGTGGACACAAAGCAGTTTACCTGTTGAGATTATTTGAGCAAAGAGCTGTAAAGAATTCAAGTCTCAATGTTTGAGCCACTAATTTGCCATGCTTTAGACATCCTCCTTCCAGGAATCTGTTTCAAACTAGTGTTTTCCTTAATGCTGAAGCTTCTAATTTTCTTTATAGTTAAGTTTCTTTTACTTGGTTTTTATGTTACTGGCATCCAAAAGCATCATAACAAATATGAACTCTGCTATCTGCTCTCCTTCACAACAAAACTCTTTAGAAAACTTGCGCCTGTTCTCTCGTCTAATTTCTCACTTTAGTTCACTTTTAGCACATTGCATCTTGTTACTGCCTCGCCACTCCAGAAATCTACATATTGTGTGGTCATCCAGGACCTCTGTGTTATGAATTTCAATGAAGAACTTTGTATTCTCATTACTTTACAAATTCCTGAACTTTCTACTGCAGATGGCTATCTTCTTCTTTGCATTCTTGATTTCCTTGGGAATTCCATGAGCATTTAGTCTCATTTCCTATTCTGGATGTTTCTTCTTTTTAAATTTAGGAGTCCTCTATGGACAGTATTTGCACCGTTAAAAGAATTTAACGCTCCCTTTTTGTCTCTTCCCATGAGTTTAAATAATACCTTATGTGCTTGACTTCAAATACACATCTGAAATCTCTACTGGGAAATCTGCCTACTTGGCAGGTCAATTTGGATGTTTAATAGGATCACAAATTTAGTAAATCTAAAATAGAACTCTTTATTTCACCCTCTTGAACCAAATCTGTTCTTGTGCCTGTTTCCAGTGAAAGCCACTACCATATGCTGAGTTATAAGGAAGAAAGAAAGAAGGAAATCAAGAAAGCAAGCAAGCAAGCAAGAAAAGGAAAGGAAAGAAAGAAAAGAAGGAAGGAAGAAAACAGTGAGTTATTGACCATGTTTGATATAAAGTTCCTAAATTTCAATTTAAGAACAAATCTGGCCAATGTTAGGCCATTATCCCAGAGGTTCCCTCTGCTTTGTTACATCTTTTCTGGAAATGTCTTGTTTCAATCTTCTATAATCTTTTACCTGTAAAGTCAATGCCATGATGATTCTACATATAGTTGATTTGACTGCAAGTTGATTTGTAAATCAAGAACAAATTATATAGATTAACAAAATATGTAACTGGGCACCAAAATTAATCTGGGTAAACTATATTCTTGTGCTCACGAATTAAAACTGGAAAATATGAGTGAAATGACACATTTGACAATAGGAGCTGGACATAAAAGAGTGAAGAGAGCAAAAAAAAAAAGTGCTAGCCTCAATCCCATGAAGGATCATGGTAAGACACATTTATAAGGAAACAATTATGAGTAAGCAGCCTTAGATAACAAGAAATATATACAGGACAGAAGAAAGGCCAAGCCAATCAACAGTAGAAGAAAAATGGGAAAATAAGTAATGAGATAACCTTGTAAAAAAGAAATGGGTATGTGAAACAGATTGAGAGAGTCATCTCTACCCAAAGTGGCTTCAATAAATCCACTTCCTTTTTTTAATGTTTTATCAATTGAATGTTTGCTTATAGACAAAATATAGTAATTATTACTATTTTTATTTTCAATGTAATTCTGGCACAATGTTCGAGAGGTATGCTGAATTTACTCATACTTGCTGCCATGTCTCTGCTCAGATTTTTTAAAAATTTTTAATGTTTATTTATTTTTGAGAGAGAGAGACAGAGCATGAGCAAGGGAGAAGCAGAGAGAGAGAGGGAGACACAGAATCCGAAGAAGGTTCCAGACTCTGAGCTGTCATCACAGAGCCTGATGTGGGGCTTGAACTGACAAACCATGAGATCATGAGCTGAAGTCGGACACAACTGACTGAGCCACCCAGGCACCCCTATCCCCAGATGTTAATCCAGTTTGCTATCTCCTTCCCACATCACCAATCAGAATATGCCATTGCTAAATACTTAATTAGAGGCATTATAAGTAGCATTAACTTGCTAGATATTTAAAATAACTAGCATATAATTATATATCTGCACTTGAAATGAAATATCATGCATATGACGTAGTTTTGATTTATCACTTTAGAATCTCTTAATATCATCAAACTACAACAAACTAAAATAACCCAAAATAAAAATTCAATAAATATCACCAATCACATGCACGTGTGTGTGTGTGTGTGTGTGTGTGTGTGTGTGTGTTAAATGCACATGTCTTATAACCAAAACAATTGTTGGACTAAGTTTAGGTATATGAAAGTTGTAAACATTTGAATTTAAATTTTGCCAATGTGATAGCTATAATCTCAACACTCCTATTTTTAAAATATTTCCCTAGAGCTCTTCTTTAGTAGAGGAAGATGGTAGCCTTTAAAGAAGTTGTCTGTGTATTAAAGGATATATGTCTTTTTTAATATACATTTTACTGATTTTTTTTGGTCTGTATGGTTTACCTAAGAACATGTAACAGGACATTTTTAAAAAGATACTGTGAATATATATGTTTAAGATGCATTTAATAAGTTTAAGAATATGCACCTTCAACAAATTATGAACAAAGGGATGCTCTCAACATCATATAAAATATTAATCTCTAACCAATATCTCACAATATTAATGCAGAAACAAATATTCCTATTAAAAGCAGAATTCACAAGGGTTTAAGAATTCTCTAATTTTTTAACAAGGTCAATCAGAATTTAACATAAAATAATAGGACAAAACACTTTGTGGGAAAATGGATTGTTGAAAATACCAATTAAATTAAACATCTTCAAAAGACTGTGCAGGATTCCCCCCTCCCCAAATCAAAACAAAAGAAAACAAAAACAAAAGAAAAACTATATTACTTTACTTAGGAACTTTGAATAAACATGTGAATAAATGCCATTTTCTTTAAAGGGAGAATTTAATTTAGAAAACTTATTTTTTTGTAGCAGATTTAGGTTTACAGCAACATAAAAAGGAAGGTATAGATGCTTCTTATATATTCTTTGCTCTCACATATACATTATCTCCACCAATACCAATATACCAATGCTGGTGAACATTAAGATTCATTAGGAACGTTACATTGGGATTCACTCTTGGTGAGGTACAGTCTGCGGGGGGGGTGGATTTATGTATAATGACATGTATCTATCATTATGGTACCACACTGAATAGTTTCACTGTTCTAATCCTAAAAGTCCTTTGTGCTCCATCTATTCATCGTCAGTACCTCCCTGTCTCCTATCCCTGGCAACCACTGGTTTTTTATTGGTTCAATAGTTTTGCTCTTGCAGGAATGTCATATGGGTGGAATAATACAGAGTGTAGCCTTTTCCAGTTGGCTTCTTTCTCTTCATAACATGCATATATGTGTCATGCATGTCTTTTCATGGCTTGATATTTCATTTCTTTTTAGCATTAAAGAATATTCATTCACTGGATGTACAACAGTTTATTTAGCTATTCACCTACCGAAAGGCATTTTGGTTGCTTCTAAGTTTGGGCAATTACAAATAAAGCTGCTCTAAACATCTGTGTGAAAATTTTTGTGTGGACACAAGTTTTCAATACCAAGGGGTGTATTGCTGGGTCACATGGTAAGAGAACATTTGGTTTTGTAGGAAACCTCCAAATTGTGTTCCAAAGTGGCTGTACCATTTTGCATTTTCACCAGCAATGAATAAGATATCATCAGCATTTGGTGTTGTCAGTGTTCTGGATTTTGGCCATTCGAATAGTTTGTGGTGTTATTTTAATTTGCACCTCCTTGATAACATATGATGTAGGGCACCTTTTCATATACATTTCACCATCAGCAGATCTTCTTTGGTGAGGCATCTGTGAGAGTCTTTGACTCATTTTTCATATCAGCCTATTTGTTCCTTACTGTTGAATTTTAATGGTTCTTGCTATAATTTGGATAACAGTCATCTATCAGATGTGTCTTTTGCAAATATTTTCTCCCAGACTATGGCTTGTCTTCTCATTCTCTTGACATTGCATTTCACAGAGCAGAAATTTTTAATTTTATTAATGACATTCAGCTTACCAATTCTTTCATGGATTGTGCTTTTAGTGTATCTATAAGGTCATCATCATACCCTAGGTCATGGGGATTTTATCCTATGTATTTTTGAGGAGTTTTATAGTTTTGAAGTGTATATTTAATTTTATGATCCATTTTGAGTTTATTTTTGTGAGGGAGAATTCAATTTTAAATTTTCTTTTTTTTTTTACATTTTTAAAAAATGTTATTTTTGACAGAAAGAGAGAAAGTTAGCACATGAACAGGGAAGAGACAGGGAGAGAGATAGAGACACAGAATCCAAAGCAGGCTTCACGCTTTGAGCAGTCAGCACAGAACCTGATGTGGGGCTCAAACTCATGGACTGTGAGATCATGACCTGAGCCAAAGTTGGATGCTTGACGAACTGAGCCACCCAGGGCTCCCTAATTAAAAATTTTCTATTCCTCTTCCAAAATTATTGATAAATTTCAAGACATTTCTATAAAATATCTTTTGAAATTAAAAAAAATTGATATGAAATCCTTTTTCTTTATTTAGGAAAATACTCATATAGTAACACTTTTTATAGTTTGAAAATGAAGAATGGTGAGAACCCAAAGCCTTTTTTGATTGTATCATAGAAATAGGTTTGAAATAGACATGATAATAAATAAATCAGTCAAAGGACTATGTTAGGAGAACTCAGAAAGAAAAAAAGTGAAGTATTTAATAAACAATAAGAATATCTTAGAGAATATTGTAAAGTTGATGTGTAACAATTGGTCCAAATACAATTCTTGAATACCTGAAGAATATGGTTGAATAATTAGTTGTAATGCAATGTCATAGAAATTAGCCACAACATGTACAACTGAAAATGAATGTTGCAGTACTGTTTTCCCTCTTTTTTGGGGGGATGATATGCTTACTCATCTCTGCTCTTCAAACATGTCTCTAATGCAGAAAGGGATACAGAGTAGACATTAGAGCTTCTACTCCTGCAAAGTTTCACTCTTTTAAAATACTTTTTTGACAAATAATCTTACTGGCTCCATGAGGTGTCCACATCTAGCACTACTTGAATTTGCAGTCTGACTCACAAAATTTGCAGTCTTATTTTGATTTGTTAAAAAAAATTCTCTCAAGAAGGATATGGTGTTTCCATCTTGTATTAGGTGGTATCATATGATAGACCTCTGACCCTCTACACTAATTCTGCAGGGTTTATTAATATAGAACAAATAGTTCTCATAGAGAAGAGATTGTTGTTAAGACATATTACAAATATTAGCCTCCTAAAACAATCTCCCATCTTCTCTTTTACCTAAGTCACCAAATTCTAATTGGGAGGGGGGTGGGTAGCACTGAAAATAAACTCATCTTGCGGAAGTTTTTTTTTTCAGATAGCTACAGACACATGACACATTTCTGACAAAAGTAAACAGAAGTTTACTGGATGGTCCTTCTAGGAAGATTTTTTTTTTTCTGAATAAAAATATGGCAGAGAAGAAAGCTAGAAACCTCAATCTTTGATGATTTCCTGAGCAGTTATGTTATCCTGGAACTACTCATCTGTTGACTTTTATCTAAAGTAAATCCCATTTGTTTAAGCAAACTGCAAACTATATTTACACTTGATACATGTAGTCAAATGCGCTTCTAACTAATATAAAATACTTTAAACATATCTACTACACTTCACATCTTTCCCACTTGAAACATGTGACCTTATGTTTGTACGTATAGTCCCCAAAGGCCTTGTCTATGTTGACCAACTCCAGCATATGTATTCACTACAGCAGTCAAACTTTCTGAACGAGAGGTAACACACTATCATCTCCCCCTACTAAGTGTGGATTTGATGTCATTGGGCCATTTCTCTCATATTGGATGTTACTCATGAGAGACAAGTTTATAATAAGTATTAGGTATCTTATTATCTATTGATTAAGATGTTGACGTGTACTATGTCTAGCAGTAATTAATTGTATTGCTGTAGAACTACAGTAATAACAGACAAACACACAGAAACAAAATGAAACAAAAAAACAATATATAGAATTCTCCAAAATACAATCATATTTCAATTTCAGGAACCAAACATATCAGAGCTACCACCTCCTCTGAGCTAAGAACTTACAAATGCATGATAACGTTTGAAGAAAGCCACTTGTGGATTGTCAGGTAGTTGTGAACTACCACCCTACCACATCAGTTGTCTTATACTTACCAGTTAATGAGCTGATTTCCATATTCACAATTGCTGCCCTGACTATTAATGGTTGCTGCAAAGATACGTCCTCTCAAGAATCTCAGCAAATCAGGGATTCACTCTCATAGAGCTGATATGATGCAGCAGGACATTTTAAGTAAAGCACTGCTGACTTTTTTTTTGGAGCGACAAGATTTTGTGCTGTGGATGTGTGAATAAGCAGAGATACCCATGTTCAATAGGTCACGGGGTCTTCTGGCAATATGGACTTCTTGAAGCTTCAGTGAAATTTCTGTCAGAATCCTGCTCGGCAGCAAATGTTAAAACCAAGAGGAGGTATGGTTCTGCATATTCCATTCTCTTGCTTGACCCTTGGCAGTGAGACTGCAGTTCTCCTGGCACAGAAGGGAAATGACTGATGGACTTCTGTTGCCTAGAAACAATATGGCACAGGACTCCGTCTTCCTGCACTGTTATTCACTTGGAAGTCTTCACATCAGGCTCCTATTTAGAAGCTATTGACAGAAACAAGATTCAAAGAACACTTGCATATCTGCCCTATTCTCCATCCACCCCGCCCTTAGCTTGAATATCAAATATCACACCAAAAAGGGATTGTAAGGTATATTTGAAGCAAAATGCTTGTAAATTTCCAAATTGAATGAAATTATTAGGCCATAAATTAAAAAAACTTGACACACCTTAGGGTGGGGCAGGGAAAGAAGAAAGGCACTTGTTAATCAAACTGCTGAAAACCAATGATAAATAAAAAAAACACATTAAATGCAATTAGAGAAAAAAAATCAAAATAAAAACCAAATTATAGCCACAAAACAGTAAGAAAGGTCATTGATATCATATCCAAAACAGTGAAAGTCAATGGACAGAGGAATGATATCTTAAAGCATTGAAAAATTGCCCCCTCAACTAGAATTCTATATCCAATTATAACATCTTTTTTAAAATGAGGTGAATTAGGGACACCTGGCTGGTAGAATCAGTAGATCACGTAACTCCTGATCTCTGGGTTGTGATTTCAGACCCTATGTTAGGTGTGGAGCCTACTTAATAAAGTAAAAAATTTTTAAAAATGAGGTGAATTAAAGCCATTTTTAGATGTAAATAGCTGAATTATTCCCCCTTATTCCTATAGTAAAGGAAAGTTCTTGAAGTTACTGCTGTGGACAAGTAATTAATATCCTAGGGGAAACTGAGTCTACCCACAAGTATAAACACTTTCAAAAATGGGAAATATATACATTAATGGTAAAGATATTTGTTTCCTTCTGTTCTAATTTCCTTAAAAGATTACTTAAAGCAATAATGATATTAATGCATTATAAAGCTTTAAAAAGAATACTGCTTGATATTTCTTTTTTTTTAATTTTTTAATGTTTCTTAATTTTTAAGAGGGAGACAGAGCAAAATTGGGGGAAGGGCAGAGAGAGAAGGAGACACAGAATCCAAAGCAGGCTCCAGGCTCTGAGCTGTCAGCACAGGGCCTGATGTGGGGCTCGAACCCACAAACCATGAGATCATGACCTGAGCCGTAGGTGGATACTTAACCCACTGAGCCGCCTAGGAGCCCCCGCATATTCCTTATGTTATATAGGAGGATGTTTATTACTAGAAGGTAGATTGTGATTTTTTTTGTTTTAAATTTATTTAGAGAGAGATAGAGAGAGAGCAATGAAGGGGCAGAGAGAGAGGGAGAGAGAAAATCCCAAATAACAGCCCAGAGCCCCATGTGGGGCTCCATTCCATGAGCAGTGATAAAGTGACATGAGCTGAGATCAAGACAGGGATGCTTGAATGACTGAGCGACCCAGGAATATTGTGAGAGTTTCAAATGCACACTGGAAAGTGGAGATAACTCCCTACAAATTTAAAGAAAGACATGTAGCTAATAATCCAATAAGAAAAACAAATTAAATACTAATGAATAATCAATTAATCCAAGAGATGTTAAGAAGAGAGGACAGATAAAACAAATACAAAGCAAATACTAAAATAGTAGGTGTAAACCCCATAATTTTGAAAATGATATTAAATTTCAGTATTATGACACTACACTTAAACTCTGTTTGTCAGAACAGGTGAAAAAAATACAGATCTAACTCTATGCTGTTAAAGGAGCATGCTGAAAATATAAAGAATATAGACAGGTTCAGCGTAAATGAATACAAAATAAATGTCATGTAAACAATAATGACAGAAAAACTGGTGTAGCAATGTTAATTTAAAAAGCAGATTTCAAGACAGGAAATATTACTAAAGATAAAAATGATATTTATAACACTAAAAGGATCAATTCATAATAACTATCACTAAAAATACGTGTTTTTCTCATAACATGACAGTAAAAGCTGAAAGATCTAAAAAAATATGGTCACAGGTTTTAGTTGAAATTTCAGTACTTTCTCAATACCTGAAAGAAAAAAAGAAACAAAAATCTATTGAGACAGTAGGAGATTTGAAAATCATTGTTAACCTGATTAATCTTACACATCACAGTTGCCAGCTTGGATTTGCTTTTATTATAACTTACATCCCGGAATTGTCACTGAGCCTCAGTACTGCATGCGGTGACTTACATCCCGGAATTGTCACTGAGGATCAGTACTGCATGTGGTGACTTACATCCCAGAATTGTCACTGAGGATCAGTACTGCATGTGATGACTTACATCCTGGAATTGTCACTGAGCATCAGTACTGCATCGGGTACAGTACTCATATTCCAATGAGCTTCTCTCCCCTTCCCCACCACCTCTTGGGATAATTCTCTCAATAATAGCAGAATAAAATTTGCCAAAATGTTTGGGTTTTATCAATCTTTTCACTAAATATAATTCTTACATTTGTATGCTCATTATTTCTTTTACTCCACTTATATTAATTAAATTATTTCACTCCACATATATTGACTGTATGACTATTTAAGATGATTGGTAAATGTTTTAGCATAAAAATCATGACTCTTTTAAGTACCTGTGATTAATGGCCGGTTTTAGAACTTCCTTAAAATAATAGGAAATAATGGCATTTATCACTGCCAGAGTCCAATATGACAGAAAAAAAATATTATCTTGCTCTTTATTTTAAATCCTAAGGTTACATTTTGATTGACCTTAAATTGTCATTCAGCAAGTTGTTTGTGTTCTTGTTTTGTTTGTTTGGAATCATTGAATTAAGAAATGCATTCAGGATAAGAAAATACAAAGATTGAAATATAATATTAGACATTAAAGAAAGTAATTTTCTCATATCTTGTCCCATTCTTGTAAGAAAAATCAGAACTTGTAAAACTGAATAAATTTTAATATATACATGTGTGTGTATGTGTATATATATGTATATATGTGTGTGTGTGTGTATATATATATATATATATATATGGTATTGATGTGCTCATTATGCCAAGATTCCCCACATTCTTGGCCAAAATGGATTCTTTTATTGGATCTGGTTCTAATATTATAGCAGTTCATGTTTGCCTGAGCTAAACTTTACAGATAGCACAGTTTAATGTGGATAATGAACAATTATTTACACTATTAGGAAATATGGATGGTGTCTTCTTGACATTTTGCTTTTTGAAAATAATTCATTGTTCTTTGAAGCCAAAATATTGTGATATTTTATGCTTCAGATCATTGGACTTTGAAAAATCATGCAGAAGATACAATTTTGCTTAAGGATACCACCACCTACAAGTTAAACATAAGTTTTGTAATTTTGCTTGTTTCTTACTTTGTAGTTGGCATTTGTCCTACTTATTAAAACAGTTGAGTGTTGAAATAATGTTATTACCAGGCATTAAAGCAATGGTGCAGCATGAAATAGATAATTTAAAAAATAACATAAGAATATCAGCCAAGAAAAATGATAGCTTTAAATCCCCTACCATATCCTTTTAGGTTATGCTAAGTTGAATTATCTTTAAATAATAGATCAAATACTTTATAGTGAATTCAAATTCACTTGGGGGTGCATTTCATTTTCAACATTATTTTCTTAGAAACTTATGAATGTATATAACTAAATTAAGTGGCTTATAATTGAATTGGAGGTACCAATATCATCAAAATAATTATTTTTTTCTTGTACATCTTAAAGATCATCTCATTATGCAAATTAGGTCTATCAATTACTATGTACATCCTTTGGATGAGGCAATGTATGATTATGTTTCCAGAATGATGCATCTGTTCTGCTTTAATTTAACTACCCATCAGTGACTATAAATCGTTGGGTAATTTTGTCTGATTGGCAAAATAATTTTACAGCACTTTAAGCAATATTGTTGTATATGTGCCTGAATTTCCAATGTATCCTTTTCCCTGTGGCATATTAAGTGAGAAGATACCGATAGTTTATTTCCCTCCTAAGTCATTTAAATTTACCTTAGGAAAAAATAAAACCATCAATTTCACTTTAGGTCAAAGAGTTCTCCAGTATAATAGAATCTGTTTTTATCATACTCAGTGTTGGTTTGGTATATAATATAAATTTCCTCCTTATATTTTCTTTCTAAGAAATTCAAGCATTATTCTCTATTTATGATGGTGGTACTAATTCTTCAAGTTTCTTCAATAGAAAATGCAAATTGTTGTCTTTGACTCTTCTGTCTCTCACACTCTACACCCAAGGCACCAACAAATTTGGTTGGCCCTATCTTCAGTTTAATCACAAATCTGACTGGTTTCTGACCTTGTCTACCACTGCAACTCTAGTCTAAACCACCATGACCTCCCACTGACTCCCAACTTCCTCTTTCGGTACTTCTTAGTCTGTTCTTTGAGCTAGAGAGATCCTCTGCTCAAAAGCATCAAGAGGAGTTTCATGTAATTCAAAATAAAGGTCAAAATCCTGAATCTGAATCATATCATCCTTATAATTTTATTAATGTTCACCTTCTGACCTAATCTCCTGTCACTCTCCACATGCTTTGCTTTTGGAAAGGATCCAAGATGGCCACTTGATGCTCCTAATGCATGTGCAGTATATTCCTATCTCAAGGCCTTTGCACTTGCTCTTCCCTCTACTGGAGCACTTTTTCCCCAGTTATGGTCATGGCCAGCAAGCTCACCTTATTCCCCTGTCTGTTCAAATATGACTTCTCCAGAGGTGCTGTTCTGGACATGCTATGGAATATATATATATATATACATATATACGTATATATATATATGTATATATATACGTATATATGTATATATATACATATATATATACATATATATATATACATATATATATATATATATGTGATCTGTCTCTATTTTCCCTTTTTGTACTTGGCCTTATGATTCTTTATATCATTTATCCTCACCTGACAGTAGACATACGTAGCATAATTATTATCTCTTTCCTCTACCTTAGAAGGGGGACTCCAAGAGAGGAAGGAATTGGATTTCTTCCTGGCAGTGTCCTCAGCTCTTATGTCAGTGTCTGGAGCATGGTATATGGTAAATAATTGCTGAAGGAAGATGTTCTCCACCTGTGAGATTATTCAACCAAATGAATTTAAAAGTGAATTTATGTTATTGAACACACAAAGTGGAAGATTATATGGTTAACTAAACATATGAAATGCTATGAACTCTGATTCTGTTTTAACAGCAAAACTATAGTGTCATAGGTAG
Source organism: Suricata suricatta (assembly GCF_006229205.1). Taxonomy (NCBI): domain Eukaryota; kingdom Metazoa; phylum Chordata; class Mammalia; order Carnivora; family Herpestidae; genus Suricata; species Suricata suricatta. The sequence continues at coordinate 133,876,753 of NC_043705.1, read as the reverse complement.
ATTTATTCCAAGTGATACATCAAATCACCAGAATATCTTGAAATAGGTCTAATCTTTTAAAAATTAAATTGTGTTCATGCTATTTTTGTTTTAGTTTTAAGACTATTTCCTGGTAATTATACAGTGATTTTACACCTGAAATCTTGCAATTCTGTCGTGTTTTATTTGTCCTATTACAACACTATGGTATAAAGCAAAATGCCTTTATATCACAATTCTCAGGAAACATGTTTAAAGATGGAGAATAATGCCAACAAAATCGTATTTATCTTATAGTCTACTTGAACACCAAATATTTAAGAAATCTAAAACAAAAATTATAAATATTCTCAGTGAGCAATTTTTTTATTTTTAATTTTTTTATTTATTTGAGAGAGAGAGAGAGAGCATGAGCAGGGGAAGGTCAGAGAGAGAGGGAGACACAGAATCTGAAGACAGGCTCCAGGCTCTGAGCTAGCTGTCAGCACAGAGTCTGATGCGGGGCTAGAACCCACAAACTGAGATCATAACCTGAGCCAAAGTCAGACACTTAACTGACTGAGCCACTCAGACACCCCCTGAGTGAGGAATTTCTTTGAAGAAGTAGAGATGTGATATTGTAGCTGTGAGTATAATCAACAGCATACTCACCATTATATGACTAAGGAAATATAAAAGCAAGGCTGAGTCTTTAGTTTTTCTTATTTTCTTCTAGGAAGACATCACTACAATTGTGATTTTGTCAGGAAAACTTAAATCTTTTAATACAATTTACATATCTCTTTAGGTCAGCCTTTCTGCATTTAATAGAATATTGGTGAATAAGTAGAAAAGAAAAAGGAGAGGCCAACAATTAGAATAAATAATTTTATCACTCCAGTTGATGAGAGAGAAATTTAACACTTCAGAGAATATTAAATATGTCTAAAGGAGACAGTGTGGGGAGCTAAGGAGCTTAGCCCCTACACATACAGCCTTCAGCTAGGTCTTCTGCCACCGGGGGTGTGTGATCGTTCATTTTCTGTCATTCTGTCATTGCTCTGCACGGCCTGCCCATATTTTTAAGACTAAGACACACACAAAATGAAAATAATTTAATATAAATAGGAATATACACTTTGAATGATAGGTCTAGGGATAGATACAGATCATACATGAAGTAAGTAAGTGAATAATTCTTTACAAGTTTATTTATTTTGACAGAGAGAGAATAAGTGGGGGAGGAGCAGAGAAAGAGAGAGAGAGAGAGAGAGAGAGAGAGAGAGAGAGAGAGAATCCAAAGCAAGTTCCCCACTGTCAACGCAGAGCCCAATGTGGGGCTTGAACCCTTGAACCATGAGATCATGACCTGAGCCGAAACCAAGAGTTGGACACTGAGCCGACTGAGCCATTCAGGTGCCCTTAAAGGAACTAAATTCCAATGTTTTGTTTTATCAGTTTTTCTCCTTCACTTCCAGAGGAGGCAGAGATAAAGCCACATTCGTTTCCTCCTATCCATGTGCTCTTGTGCGTAGTTCTTCTGCATTTTTTTCCCCCTTGAATCCTTAGTTGCCAACATCCCAATCAGTAATCATAATCATCTCACCTTAAGAGTGGTCCATCCTTCTCTTTTCCTCCCCGGGTAACTCTAAATTATGTTCATTTGTTGTTTGAAGAGTTACACATCTCTTCTGGAGAACCAAGGGAATATTTTGTCTTTCAGTCACTGCTGTGTGATGCCCATCCAGCTTCCAACTTGTAGAGACAATTTTGTAGGTTAAAGGGAAAGAAATCTTTGGGAATTTCTATAAGCTTGGTGCAGAGGGACAAGAAACACAACAGGATTGATAACAAAAGCAAAATAGCTTTAGTTGTGTGTTATCTCTAAAGTTTCCTACCCTGTATAATAATAAGTAAAGATTTCTTTATCTAAGAAGTACTGCTTTGCAGAGCTTCTGAAAAAGTCTTTTTCCCACACACCATCAAACTGCACCCCCTGCATCCTTAATAACACTACTTCCATGCAACATCCAATTATATGTAAGCTTGTTTGGATTTGCATTCTGTCCGGAAGAACATTTTCAACATTTCCACATTTTCAACCACCAAAGAATTATAGCATTTCAATTTATACAATTAGTTTGGGCACATCTTTAATTCGTGCCAATGAATATAGATTATTTTATTGACAATAAGTTTTCTAGAATGATTATAGAAGTGTTTTCCAGGCGTGGAAAAAGGAGAATTTGTCAGAGTAAAAGACGGAGACGCATCGAAGAGTTAGGAAAAGAATCTGAAGAGCAAGATTAAAGGATGTGGTTAAACACAAGCGCACGAACAAAAATCCTTGCACGGGGAGGTTTTACAGCTTTAGAACTGACAAAAGATCTTAAGAAATACAATATTGCTCATTAGTAGAGAAACAGAGAAGAGTAATGAGTGAGGTTCGAAGAGTAGGTCATAAAAGAACATATCTGACACCAAGGCACAATGAAATGCAATTAAAATGTTCTCAAGACAATTCGTAAAAGGATGAAATGTATTGCACCAAGTTTTATAGCCTAATAAAACTAAAATGTACCTTCACTCTGTTGGAAAGGTTTATGAAGAGGAAGGAGAGAAGAGGTAATATAAACAGGCGGTTTCTACGGCTTCTGAGGTACCATCTAAAGGGACAGATGAACTCTCCTCATCTGTCCCTTCATTTATAATAAAATAGAAACGTACTGAAGTGAAACTACTAAGCCTATTCTTTCTTTTTGTTTTTTTTTAGAATGGAATCCAAGATATCTATATTGCAGTGAAATTTTTACAAATCAAATTTTAAAACTGTAGAATCTGTTTAGCAAATTACCCTGACCACCTACAAATACCTTAAGATATATATTCTTATATCTTGGATCAGTTGGTGGCTTCAGCTAAGGTCATGATCTTGCAGTTTGTGGGTTCGAGCCCCGCGTTGGGCTCTGTGTTGACAGCTCAGAGCAGGAGCCTGCTTCAGATTCTGTGTCTCCCTCTCTCTGCCCCTTCCCCACTCAGTCTCTGTCTCTCTCAAAATAAAATAAAGACACTAAAAAATTAAAAAATATATATTTAAAAAAGATATATATTCCTTTCTTTTTAAAATAAATAGATAATGATAGATAGATAGATGATAGATAATTCATGCTATGTTTTCCCAGAAAAAGTATTTTTCCAATAAAGTAGGTAATATGAAATAGAGAATAAAGTTAGCACATGCATTTATAACTGGGGATCCAAATTGCTGTTATACTATGATAGGATTGACCCATGATTTAACTGCATTTAGTCTTTAGAAAAATAAGGGCAATTCTATGGCTCATGTTAACACAATGTAAAAGAAACGAGATGCTACAGGGATCTCATTTCCTGTTCACTTATTAGCAGTGTAAAGTCATGTAGTTCTCTGGGCTTCAATATGCTTCTCCATTCAATGGGGTTCTTATCTGCAGTGTTCACCTGCTTTTAAGGTTTAATGATGACAATGTAACATTGTCCATAAGCTCATTGCTGATAACTGGGGTCCTTGTACAATGAGGACAGAGACAGATGGGGAAGAACACCATGTGGCAACAGAAGCAGGGACTGAGGCACTGCAACTAGAGGCCAAGGAACATCATGCATTGATGGCCATGATGAGAAGCTAAGAAAAGCAAAAAGAACTTCTTATAGGTTCCAGAGGGAGCGTGGTCCTGGTGTCATCTTGATTTTACACTTCGGCCTCTGGAACTGTGTGACAGTAAATCTCTGTTACTTTAGCCACGTGGTTTGTGGTACATTGTGCTGGCAGCTCCAGGACACGAATACAAAAGCATTTGAGAGACTTATACACAAAATTCTATTCTCTAATATTTAGAAAAATGAACTATTTTCATAAAACAACAAATTGATTATTGATAATATTGCAACTAAGGATGGAACTGATTTATCTGAGGTATTATTCCCTTAGTGTAAATGATGTCATGATTCTCAGTTGATTTAAAAAAAATCCTATATTATCATCACTCGCCCTTATAACAAGTAAGTGCAATGAAAAAATAAATGTTTTATTGTTAAGTTGTGCTTTTCTTTCATAAATGAAACAGTAATAGAACACAGTTTAGGATGTAATATAAAGACGGTCTCTAACTTATAATAGTTCAACTTACAAATCTTTGATTTTATGATGGTGTAAAAGTAATGCATGGTGAGTAGAAACTATACTTTGAATTTGGTTAGTGGTATATGTGTGATCATCCCTCGTGATGCTGGGTGGGGGCAGCAAGCCTGGAGTCAGCCACGTGATCACGGGGTCAACAGCCTTATACCTGAAAGCCCTCTGCATCCATACAGCCATTCTATCTTTTACTTTTGGTACAGCAGTCAATACATCACATGAGAATCAACACATCACTATAAAATAAGCTCTGTGTTAGATGAAATTGCCCAACTATGGGTTAATGTAAGAGTTTGAGCACATTTAAGGCTAAGCTCTGATGTCCCATAGGTTAGGAGTATGAAATGCATTTTCGACTTAACAGTAATTTTGACTTAAGATGGGTGCTGGAAGCCATTTCTGAAGTAAGGTGGGTTTGCAAGGCGGGGGCCTCCCATTGGCAGATGGCGACTGATGTCTACCACACTCAGTTACTTTTGCTTGAGCACCCACCCCCAAGGCACCTTGCACCCTTATCCAAAAATATGCTGACTGCACCTTTTGAAGGAACTTATAGGAATTTCTTCTTTTGTGATTATGGGAGCAAATATTACATTTCCCAAGAAACCTGTTTTTCTTCCCTTCAAGAAAACAGGCTATTGACCCCTGCTCACAAGAGAACTAACTCTTGCCTTTGCTATGCTAAAAACATTGCTTGTATTTGAATGCTAAAGATACCTTCATTCCCCATATGATAAGCATCTAGTCACCTACATCACTATTGATAAAGATTATGCATGAGTCTTCTACCAATCTATGTTCTGGGAAATTTTTACATACCAAAAATTTGTCATCAGAAATTATATTCTAAGACAATTACCACTTCTGTTTTGCAGCCCATACATTTTTCCAATAAATAAAGCTGACTCTCTGGCCAGTGCAGAGATGCCTGCCTGGTGAGCAGAAAGAAGCTGAGGCTTTCTCACTCCCTTTCACTGACACCATCCATCCTTCAGGGAGCCAAGAACCTGCTGGAGCTGGACTCTGGCAGATGGGTTTATTAGTACGTATCCCCACTGCGAGTCAAGGAAGATCTGTACACACATGTTTAATTTTAGGGGAGAATAAAAATTATATATTTTGTTTTTCTTTTAGTGTTGCAATGTCAATTCTTCTGAGTCTTTAAACTTTTTTTAATGTTTATTTTGTTTTTGTGAGACAGAGAAAGAGATTAGGGAAAAGGCAGAAAGAGAGAGAGAATGAGGCAGAATATTATAAGTGGGCTCTGCAATAACAGTTCAGAGCCCGCTGCTGGGCTTGAGCCCACGAACTGTGGGATCATGCATGACCTGAGCTGAAGTCAGACGCTTAACTGACTGAGCCATCCAGGCTCCCGGATCTTTTTGAGTCTTTACATAACAATGATTCTGAGTAGAAACATGACTGAACTATTTCTAAATTCTTCCTTAGACAAATGCTTGCCCCATTTTAATAATTGATTATAGAACAGAAACAGGTAGGGATATTAAAAATACTAAAACGAGTTTATTAGTTCAGATATTTTTAGCTGCTATAACTGAAAAACCTGTGGCTTAATATAATAGTTAATTTAAAATCCAAATAACCATGGACTTGGTGGTCAAAATGACCCTCTTCCAGCTGTATAATTAGAAACCCAATCTGACAGAGGTTCTATTTGTCTTTAGCATGTGTCTCCCAAAGTCATCCAAGACCATCAAATCCTAACATCACCTATGCTGATGACAATCTGTGAAATCCCCTTCTTTTTAGCATGTGGATTTGCTTTCCTAGGCCTATCCTGACACTTAAAGGCACAGGCTGAACAGGGGGCTTGAAAAATACATATACTGAAATAGAATTCCTCAGCATGTTTTGGACTAAAATTTAATTAGGCAAGATCTATTCTCCTGAAATTTGATGACATATGAAATAAGAAGACAAAAAGACTCTTCCACTCAGTCATTGTAAAATGTAAATCTGAACGGGGCATCTGCATTTAAAACCCAGCCTTTGTGAGTTTCCCTGATTTGCTCCTAAGGGGTCCTTCTGCATTCTTTCCCCTCTTTGGCTATATAAAAGCTATAGTTTTTCTACCGTTCTACAGTTTTCAGCCTGCTTCCTGTACATGCAAGTTTGTGGGGGCCAAATGTTCTTGTTGTTGCTGTTGTATTCATAGTTGAATTGTCTAAGTTGATTTTAGTCCTAACTTGGAGGTTTTCATTGAAAATACAGTTTCCTACAAGTGCTTGTGAACTTCCAGTGTCTTCCCCACAATTTCACATGCAACCTTTTATATCCACATTTCTTCACTAAACCCTGTCCTCAAGGTCACTATCGCTCTCTTGGCTCTCTTCCTCCACTATCGCTCTCTTGGCTCTCTTCCTTCACTATCGCTCTCTTGGCTCTCTTCCTCCACTATCGCTCTCTTGGCTCTCTTCCTCACAGATAATGGCAGCTACTCTGAGACCCTTTATCTCACTTGGACTCATAGTTGAAACACTTTGTTTAACTCTGTTGTACTGCCTTTTGTTGCTCAACACGGTTTTAGGCGTACTGTTTTTGTTGGGATCTAGCAGCGTTCATCCTTTCTGGTTAGCAGGCCTTTGGATACTGAGGCCTGTATCTCCTTAATTTGATCACCGTTTAAAAACTAGCCAATTATTGAAGCATCGAGGTGGCTCAGTCGATTAAGAGTTTGACTCTTGATTTTGACTCAGGTTACCATCTTATGGTTTCTGAGACTGAGCCCCGCGTCTTGGTCTGCACTGACAGTGCAGAGCCTGCTCTGGATTCTCTCTCTTTCCTTCTCTCCCTGACCCTCAATGCCTTATTCACGCTCTCTCTCTCAAAATAAATAAATAAACACTAAAAACAAATGTAAAAGAAACATCCAATTCTTGCCTGTGCTCAGATTTTATTCAGAGTAGCTTGTTATAAACAAACAACATTCACAGTATTGTGATTCCTTCTAATCACTTAACACTGACATACGGGTTTAAATGCATTTGGTCTGTCTTTCAAGGACTTTCCCTTCCTAACACATTTAGAATTTCAGTTTGACGATTAAAAATTTATTACGTTTTTATATTTTTACAAAGGCAGCAAAACCATTTCAAGGTGACATGTTTGCATTAGTTAGGATAAGATTCATTACCTGGTTAAACAAAAATTCTCAAATCTCACGTTCCTTTTTTTTCTAAAACTAGGAATATGGCTATATTACATATACATATATGGCTATATTACATATATGCATATATATTCCTATATATACACACATATTCTATACTTTACATTACACATATATACATATATATTCTATATATTACATATATACATAACATTCTATATATTACATATATACATATACATTCTGTATGTCTTATATATTCTATATTTATATTCTATATTTCCTATATATATATACACACACGCATATATATAGGAAAAATATTGATGAGCCCTAGAAATATCTGCCACATAATCAGTGTTAAGCTTTCACACTAAATTTTCTAATTTTGTGGTTTGCAAAACATTCTCCCTGATGCCCTATTTTGAGAGCAGTGTGGTACCTCTAAAACATGTGTCATCCATTTGCTTAAATCTTAATGAGTTATCACCTCATGTAGAATAAAGGCAAAGAACTTGGCAAAACTTACAGGGATTACAAAACCTATCAGTGAATCCTCAGTTCTCTCTCTGACCAAATATCCACCAGGCTCCTCCTTAATCCCCCCTCACCCCACCACTGTAACCACAACTGATAAACCTCCTTATTCACCTCCTGGCCAATATCCTCTTATAAGTCAATGCTTGTAACTACTTTCCCTCTGGCCCTGGATGGTCTTTTCTAATCTATTCAAATGTCTCACAGCTCAGGCTCTTCTAAACTTCTGCTCTCTGCTCAAATTCATTGACCAGCAAAAACCTTTCCTGACTGCCCTGGACAGCAAAGATTTTCCTTTTCGTTTCCAGTGCTGCTCTCATGAGATTCCTGCAGTTCACACTGCTTCTCAAGATTTCCTAGTAAGAGCAACACATTTTCTGGATAGAAGAGACCTATGAATTTCAGCAACAGTACTCTGGCTGGAACTTTATAAAACTCTCTATCCATCCTCACATGATGGATATTAAATGTTTTGTTTCATGATTACGTTACTAAAGGTGTTGTTTTGTAATTATATTGATAGAGCATCTATATTTATTTTTTTGTACAATTAATGTGAAGTCACTTCCTATGTACCATGCATGCCTGGTGTATCCCTTCAGGTGTACCAGGGTCTTATATCATTAGGTGTATATTTTCATATTTATGTCGACTATTTGACTCTCTCTCCTTGTCTATATTAATAAACCTCGTAATTGCCCAATTTCACATAATGAAAATAAATGTAAAATTATGATTCTATGCATATCAACATAGTTTTGAAAATGTTAACTGCAAATATTGTATACTTTCTCTGTTATTTGGCAAAAAAGGAAAAACTTTGGTGTCATAAACTATTAAGGTATGTTTTCATAAGATGTTGCTCACACTGACAGCTTTATAAGAGCTAACATTCCACAGACTTCCTGGTATCTGGCAAGTTTTATTTATTCATGCCCAATTCAGTTTGACACTGGAAAGATTTCTTCTGTTGATGAATGTGTGTGCCATGGACCCATTTCTTAGAAAGTTGACAATGGAAAAGCTATTGAAAGCATGAATTGTATTTTTTGCTGTCATACTTTTTTATGTTCAACTTCCAGTTTTTTGTCGTTCTGTGAAATCAAATAAAAGGTGTATGTGTGTACAGAGTGAATTTTTTTTCCCTAGCAGATGTGGACACAAGTTCAGATTTAAATTATCTTCCACTCCCTCATTGTAATTCATGGCTGTAAATATTGCCAGAGATCTTGACAATTTTATTTTGTCATTACTTTTGTAAAGTAAATTTTTAACAAAAACCCCTCAAAATAAAGCCCATTTTGAAGATGTGCGTCTTGTGAACAACCTGGAAAAATTCATAGTTCCCCAGATGTTTAGTCAATTCATTTCTCCCATATCCTTCTACATATTTCAAAATGGTAAGACATTCAGAATACGAGCATACAAATCTATGAGTTAGATGCACGTGGAACATATTTCTAGAATGTATGCAGAGGGATCCGTTGTTGGCAAAGTTGCAACAAGCTCATTCCATCGTATTCCATCCATTGACTGCAACTAAAAATCCTTGACTCTGAAAAGTAAACAACAGCAGGTATATTGGAACAGGAAGTCCAAACTGAAGACAGTTTTGCTAGTGAGTGTTCTATTTTTTCTTCCTTCTTTCATCACCCATGCAGGGCCCGACCTGAGGAATGGTGAAGAACAGAAATCACAATTTTAGCTACAAAGCTCAAGTGTAGGGTTATGCAATTTTTCCTCCAAGCCCTGCTCTGGAGACAGCATCATCCACTTGTCTTTACTCTGGTAGCAATGCTGCACACAGTACACACTTGTGACAGAACTCTGGCATCTCTGTCCACAAGGACCAAGAATTAGGAGCCATGTTGTCCAGAGTATGGGAAGAGTTCTGTTATTTTTCCCCTTTTTCTCTTGCTGCTTTTCTCTGAGTGCAGCTCAACTTCTGTGGAAATGTGCAGCAGAGTAAAGTGGATAAGACTGAGACAAATCTGTGTTTGGGGCCAGAAAAATCAAGAAGAGTTGCCTCTGGGATCCAGAGACTATGAAGGAGATGTTGGAGAGAATTGACCCTAATCCTAGTCTTGCACTTCTGACCCTGTCATCTGATCCTGTCATTCTCTGTGGGACTCAACTGATATCTCAAGCTTGCTGTTCACAGAACAGACTCCAAAAAGCACTGCAGAGGTTTTGAAAACCAAATAGTCTATAAATCAGGTGTGAACCACTACATCCCACAGAGTAGTGCAGCCTGTGGGCAGATTTTGCACAGCCCGAGAGCCAAGAATAGTTTTATACTTTTAAGGGCTATACAAGTAAGCAAGCAAATAGCAAACGAGAATATGCAACAGAGACCATATGTGGCCCACGAAACCTAAAATGTCATCTATTCTTTATAGAAAAAATATACTGAACCCTGATAGGAACTATCCAAATCCCAACAGCATGTGCACAAACAACATAGCAAAGGCTGTGGAAACTGGACAGATACTAGAATCACTACTTACAGAGGTAAGATAGATCTGTGGAATTAACCTTACCAGGTTTGTTGCCTGAAAAAAAAAAATAAACAGACAACATTGCAACAGACATTCTCCAAATAATTTTAAAAGAATCATGTGTCTCCAAAATAATATTGTAAGTGTCTAAAGTCCAGTCCAAAATTACAGGACATAGTAAAAACTACAAAGTATGACCAATTAAAGCTGCAAACTCCAAGTTGAGAGAGATATTAAAGTAGATATAACTGTGCACCACATGGTAAAGAGAAAAGCTCATAAAATAAAGGAAAGGTAGAATTCTTTCTTTTTTTTTGTAATAGTTTTTTGTCAAGTTGGTTTCCATACAACACCCAGTGCTTCTCCCCACAAGTGCCCTCCTCCATGACCATCACTCCCTTTCCCCCGCCGCCTCCCACTTCAGCCCTCGGTTCATTTTCAGTATTCAATAGTCTCTCATGATTTGTGTCCCTCTCTCTCTTCCAACTGTCTTTCCCCCTTCCCCTCCCCATGGTCCTCTGTTAGGTTTCTCCTGTTAGACCTGTGAGTGCAAACATATGGTATCTGTCATTCTCCGCCTGACTTATTTCGCTTAGCATGACACCCTCGAGGTCCATCCACTTTGCTACAAATGGCCAGATTTCATTCTTTCTCCTTGCCGTGTAGTACTCCATTGTATATATACACCACATCTTCTTGATCCATTCATCAGGAGATGGACATTTAGGCTAGGAAAGATAGAATTCTTATCAGAAAAATAGAAACTTCATTTCAAAATGAAGTGGGTTGGGACTCCAGTGTGGCTCAGTCGGTTAAGTGTCTGACTTCAGCTCAGGTCGTGATCTCACGGTTCGTGGGTTAGAGCCCCGTGTCAGGCTCTGTGCTGACAGCTAGCTCAAAGCCTGGGGCCTGCATCAGATTCTGTGTCCTTCTCTCTCTGCCTTTCTTCTGCTCACGCTCTGTCTCTGTCCCAAAAATAAACAAACATTTAAAAATGTTTTTATAAAGGAAGTGAAAATGTTGGAACTGAAATTAATAATGTCTGAAAAAAGAATTCACCATGAGAGCTTACTAGCAGAATGTAGCCGATAGACGGAGATGTTCTACAACTTGATGATATGTCAATAGAATTTATCCTATTTTAAGAAAAAAGGGAAAAGAAAGAGACAAAATAAAGAATAAAGCCTCAGAGGCTTGGAGACTATTAAAAAGTCTATCATTTATTAATTTGGAGTCACAGAAAGAATGAAGACAAGTTCTATTCAGAATTTAAAACAAGATAATGCTGACGCTTTTCAAATTTGTTTTAAAAATCAGAAACATACACATTAAAGAAGTTCCAACTTTGGAAAGTATAAGTCATGTCCAGGCACAACATGTTCCAAAAGCTGAAAATTGAAAGTAAAACATATATTATCCTGAATGTAGGAAGTGGAAAATAACATTTTGTATACAAGGGATTAATAATTCAAATTCCTGTGAATTTCTTTTAGAAAACATGCACCCAGAAGACATTGGGACAACATATTTAAACTATTTGGGTCCCCAAAACTTCTCAATCCTGTGGCAATATCCTTGAGGAATATATACTAAATAGAGATATTCTAAAAGGAAGAAAAATTAAAAATTTCAGGAAAAGTTTTTCCCTAAAAAATACTACAAAAAATCCTTCATGTTTGAAAAAAATGATTACAGAGGCAATCTTTGGACTCTAAGAATGAAGGTAAAAGTAAATATTTGGTAACTATAAGACCATTGTCTTGTTATTTAAAATAATTATAAAATGTTGAAAGCTAAATTTATAAACCTTTTTAGTAGGGTTTTTAATACATTATACATGCAAGTGTAATATATTATGCAGAACTTGAGAGACTATTGAATGCTGAGAATGAACTGAGGGTTGGGGGGGAGGGGGGAGGGGGAAGACAGGTGGTGGTGATGGAGGAGGGCACTTGAGGGGAAGAGCACTGGGTGTTGTATGGAAAACAATTTGACAATAAAATATTATGAAAAAAAAGAACATATGTATATGGATAAATCTCCAATGAGGAACAATTCTATCAAATATGTTTTTATAGGAATCATTCTGTCAACAAACATTCATTTAATGTAAATTATTTGTTGGCCTAAATTACTATATCAATAGAAATAAATGGCAGATTAGAGTAATGGTGAAAATAACGTTATTTCTAAATAAAGAGTATCACTCTTTTACCTACTAATTTTAATAAAATTTCTTTTTCTCTTTCATAAAAAAAAAGTCTAGTAATTGCTAGGGACACCAATTAATAAATGAAAAGAGATACTGACAACACATTATTCCACTCACAATCTATACACAATCCTTATCAAGGTTTCAGCAGGAATTTTTGTAGATTTTGACACGCTGCTCTGAAACTTATATGGACCTGAAAAGGAATACGGTAAACAAAATAATTGTGAATAGGAGGAGGAACATGCTTGCTGCAGTCATATTCGCTGATTTAAAAACCTGCACTAATGGTGCAATTATCAAGTCATAGACAAATATAACAGAATAGGGAGTCTCGAAATAGACCTAAATGGATACGAGCCATTGATTTTTTGACAAAAGTAAAAAGAAACTTCAATGAAGAAAAGTAAAATCCATTCCTTTCAACAAATGATTCAGAACATTTGTACATCCATATACCAAAAAATGAAACAATGCGTACTTCACACTTTACATGACAATTCAAAGTGGATTATAGAGTGGCACAGAGAATGTAAATCTGTAAAACTTTTAGATGAAAACAGTATTGAAAAGTTCTGTAACATTTTTAGGGCAAACATGAAAAGCCAAACATGACTCACAAAAGAATACCTTTGGTAAAATTAATTTCATTAAAATTAAAACTTTCCTCTGCAAACACTGAAGGCATGAAAAGACAAAATACTTCTATCCAAATATATAAAAATACTCAAAATCAACAATTAGACCCTAGACATTCTCATAAATATTGAACAGAAATGTGAACATAGACTACACCAAAGGAAACAATACAGATGTCAAAGAAATGCATGAAAATGTGATCAATACCATTAATAATTAAAGAAATTCTTGTCTAAACCACAATGAATTATCACTATAAAACTATTATAATCTTGAAATTATTCTTAATTATGATGATAAGTACTGGCAAAGGTTCAGAACAACAAAGATTCTCGGATATCCTGTGGGAATTACAAATATTGCACCCACTTGGATAAAACCTTTTTGGCAGTTAATCACAGAGTTAAATATACATTTATCACTTGAAAACTTCATTCTACTCTTAGGCAGGTAATCAAAGGCAATTAAACTTTATGTTCCCCACAAAGCCTGTATTAATTATAATAATCTTATTGCTAATTCTCAAAAACTAGGGATGAACTTGTGAATGGATAGACAATATGTGATACATCCATACACTGAAATATGTTCAGTAATAAAAAAGAATTGGTTGATATGCACGATAATTTGAAAATCTCAAACGCAAGTATCCCTAGTAAAAAATGTCGGATTTGCAAAGTTACTTAACTTACAATTCCATTCATATGATGTTCTGTAAAGAGTACCACTACAGGGGACAGAAGCAAACCACCGATGCTGGAAGTAAAGGCTGGGTTCGAGAGTTACCGCTAAAGGCTATGCAAGAAGAAATTTCAGCGGGCGTGGACCTTCTCTGTCTTGACTTCAGTGGTATTTATGTAGCCATAGTCATTTTTCAAGACTCATAGAACTAGTCGTCAAAGTGAATGCCTTTTTCCCTATACATACAAATAAATTAAAAAAAAAATGAGGGAGACGTATCACCACAAACCCACGTGGCCATATTTATTATGTCATCCATGTCGTGGCACTGACGAAGCAGAAGGTGTCCTACATTTGTGTCATTCATCCGTCCAACTCCACGTGGGCTTCCCTTCATTAAGCATCTCATTAATTTAGTTAGTTTGCCTTTAGAATAAACATTCTTTGGTGTGGAATTTATGACCTCTTCCTCTCAAAGATAATACTGTTTGCTAAAGGGAATTTAGCAAATCCAAACAAATAAAAAATAAATAGCTAAAAAAAAAATAGGACTCTGCCAACTCCCAGTAGTGTGTGCAGAGAAAATAGTTACTGAGTGAAATGGGTGAGCAGCATAATAGAGGTGATTATGGTTCCTACCAGGCTGTGGAGAGAATGACGGGTCGTTTACAACGCCATGCTTCAGGAGCGTATGTCAACTTGGATAGCAAAGCAGAACAGGCGTGTGGCAAAGCAGATGGCATTCAGTCAGTAGGATAGGAATGCCGCCGTGTCATGGATTCACAGGTTACATTTATCGCTCTTTGAAGAAGGCTTACTGAACGGTGCCCCATTTCTCTCAGGCTATTCCAGGTCAAAAGGCTGCCCTACAGATTTAACCTTTAGTGTAATAATGTCCCGGAATGCCTTTACGTCAAATATGTCGTTCACAAACTTTATTTTATAACCACGTGGCACAGGCAGAAGGAAAGGACAGGTCATTAACCATCCAATCTTGAAAGGGCATGGCTTCTTATACACACTAGTCTTTCCCTAAATAGATACAGGCACGGATAAGTTCAAAAGGAAAAGGAACAGCACGGAATTGGTGTCTCATTTGACAAAGTAATGTCAAATCTGATCATCACATACAGTATTTTTAGTGTTGTGATTGGCTCAGTGGCGTGTCCTTGGTTGGTTTTGTTTCTGGCTCCTGATTTGGTCTGAGACAGATTTGACATCTGAAGACTGAATCCCGAGTGCCACCGGCCGCCAGCAGAGGGCAGCAGAAAGCTACCACCGGCTGTCTTGAATGAATGGGCATCTGGAGCTAAGCGATCTTGCAGAAGGTCAGAGAAGCAGATAAAAAGTCCTTCAAGACCAGTAACTGACATGAGAAGGGGTAAGAGGCAGTGCAACAAGAGCCATTTGACATATGCAAACCCAAGCTCATTGTCACAGAGGAGTGGTTCACTCGCGTAAAGGACTTGATCGATTTATTCACTTGCGCTTCACCCTAGTGATTGATACATTTAGAGGCTTCCGTTTTGGCTTCAGTTTCCTCAATTACTAAGGGCTCTGGTGCTAATAAGAACCTCATAAGATATATGAAGACCACTTAGGGCTGTTTGTGAAATATCACTACAAGATTGTTGTTTAAACTCTAACATCTCTTAAGATATAAGATGACGGTTTAATAGCAGTGTTTTAGGAAAAAATGGCACCATTGTAACACAGCCGACTACCTCTATAAATGAGCATCCTCGCTGCAAATAGCATTCTAATTTCAAACGTCTTAAATGAAAAAGACATTGTTCTTTCGTATAATTAGAGAAATAAAGGGAGAGCATCACTGCTCAAGCACATACATGCAAGAGAACTGAAAATGCCTTCCGGCATGTTTAACCTGAGACCCGGAAGAGGAATGATCAGAAATCCAGAGTTTCAGGGGCTTGGGGAGGGCAGAAAGTCCTACTAAGTGGTGGATAAACCTCAGACAAAGGGAGCCGCCTGTGCAAAGATTCTGACACAGGCAAAAATGTGGGGCATTTGAAACCCAGAGAGCAATCTGCTGGAGCTGAGCAGAGAGAGTGCCGGAGAGACGGGCCGCAAGGAGATAGGGGAGGAGGTCCAGGAAGACACAAGGGCGGCCTGTGGGCCTTAGGAAATACTTTAGACTTTATTATGATGCCATTTGGAAGCCTTTAGAATGAATTCAGTGGAGGAGAATTAAAGCAAAATTAGAGACTGTGTAGGAGAGACCAGAGAGCAAAGACATGGACACTCACAGTGAATGTCAGCTCTACTGCTTAGCAATTCTAAGGCCTTGGTTAAATAACTAACTAGATTTCCTCAAGTCTAGAATTCAGAATCACAAGCAGGTGATATGGAGTCACAAAAACTACGGCATCATATGTGACAAATGTGCTAAGCGCAGCATCGTCTCAAGTGGAGATCTTACTCACATGATCCCTAACGCCTCAAATGCCAAAGACCAGAGTCAGGATTGATTTGGTCAATACCTACCGTACATGACCTCACACGACTATAGCTTAATAACTGCAGCAATTGATGATTGTTTGCCCATCAAAACCACAGCAGGGAGAGCTGAAAAAAAATCACTGTGGAGTGCCTTTGGTATTAAACTGCATAGGAGTCAGAAGAGTATAAAGTTGTATAGTACAGAGCACAAGACTTTGCAGAAGTTTCTGTCTCTGAAAGTAAGACCCTCCATATTGGTGTTAATATACCTATTTCAAAATCAAGACAATGGGCAGAGCTGCGGCATATGCCCTAAAATGTGTGGAAATTTCCAAAGGACAGGAGATTTCCCAATAAGGACACGAGAGAAAAGTAGAACAGAGGTATCGCTAACTCTCTTATCTGCAGGTTTCAATAACGTCAGGGCTTTGGAACTTTAACTTGAAAGTCATATTCATTACTTCTGTCTTGTGTATAGATAATGACTATCACCACCCATAGTAGAACTCAATACTTCAAGAAATTCACACATGGGCACCTGGGTGGCTCAGTTGGTTAAGCGTACAACTTTGGCTCAGGTCGTGATCTTATGGTTCATGGGTTTGAGCCCCGCATCGGGTTCTGTGCTGACAACTCAGAGCTGGAGCCTGCTTTGTATTCTGTGTCCCCCTCTCTCTCTGACCTTCTCCTACTTGTGCTCTGTCTCTCTCTATCTCAAAAATAAATAAACTAAAAAATAAAAAAAAAGAAATTCACACATACAACACACACAACATACACTTGAGAATTGACAAATCCTTTTATTAATGCATTTACTTGCATAATTTCAAACAGGTTGTGGCAGAACTCAGGAGCATACTTATACTCTCATATTATATTGTAGACATAAAATAGTAGCAATTAGTCAGCCTACCACATTCATTGTTTTGGAAAGGTAAAGTTTTTCTAATTGAGGCAAATGGCAAAATATAGTTTATATTGATTATTATGAGAAAGAAACAAAAAAAAAAGGTCAAAATAAAAAGGCAAAGATGTACCAGTCAATTGCAAGCCAAATTTGGGCATGTGTGTGTGGGGGGGGGAGTGCACACGTGGTATAAACAAGAGTATAGTTAATTAATGGTAGTATTAATTAATTGACAGCGGTACTAATGCTCCAATAGCACCATAGTAATAGAGTTGCATCAGTAACGGTGATTAAGTAAGAGAGAGGGTCTTGAGGAGGAAACTAAAGTTACCTTTGCATGTGTTCCCATTCACCAGCGTCAGGTTGGAAATTGATATACCACCTCACCGTCTAATACAACCAATTTTTTTCCGATTATGAGCAAATGCTAGTGCATGTACTCGAGAGCATGTCCAATCTGAAGAAGAGAAATGTCTTGTTCCCACTACCCAACTTATCTTTATGCTCCTGAAATGTTTAACTGTTTGAACCTTGGTGTGGAGTGAATGATCCTAGGAAATCGGATTGGGCAATTTACAAGCAGAAATATCTGACTTCTTAAGTTCTCGGCTGTGAACTGACTTCATGGTTCCCCAACAATTAAAGTAAAACTCCCAAAAAGAGAGGAAAGGTCTACTACTTTATTGTCTGTATCTTCATGGAGACATACCCCCTGGGACATAAATATGTTTTTGTATATTTGTGTGTGAACATACTTAAAATTGCAGAATAAGACTTAGTAATAAACCTTATAGGTCATATTCTGTGACCACACATTTAAGTAAAAGTAGTAGTAATTAGGGAAAATCAGATGAACAATTACAACAAACCTCAGCAAACCTACTTCATTACATATTTGTTACCAGCTTCTTAGAAATTTCTTGGACCCAGCAGGATATCAAACTAATTACAAGAAGACAATTTATCTGTTAGCAACCACAAAAAATTCACAAGACCTAAAATGTTCAAATCTGTACTCAGAGGACCAAAATATATTTTTATTATTAATGTAGATGTTAAAAAAGAACAATCTAAGAAATTAAAACAAAAATCAGATGTGATGATGATAAATCCTATTAAAAATAAAGCAGGAATCAATAAAGATGGCAGCTAAAATTTATTCTTAAGAAACAAGCTTCAAGAAAAAAAACCCCACGACTCTGACAGGCCAGCTATGGCTATAAAAAGTAACCCCAAATTTTGCCTCGTTATTAGAAAGTTTGTGGATGCTGGTAAAATAAATAAACAAATAAAACCATTAGAATTGATTTTTTACAAAGAACTAAAGTCTGGTTTTTTAAAAAGAATTATTGGCTATTTATGAACATGAAATGAAATTAATTAATATGTATGAAGGAAATCAAGAAATATATTAAAGTAGTGGAGTGATATGAACAAGGATCATTCTGAGAGAATACCAAATATTTTAAAACTTATTGATGCATTGTGGACATTACAAACAAGATTCAAAACCCTTTGCATTGTCTGAGGCACTGAATTTGTACAGAAAACAATCCATGTACCTTTTCTTCTGGAATCCTTCAGTCTGCTGATTTCTTGCTAACTAACTTTTAAAAGTATATGTGATAATTAGACTTTTTATAAAAAGTGGCCATCTATTTTGAATTGAAAAAAAACTGGTGATGTAAAAGTATTTGTGATTTTAAAGTTTAATCTGTATTATCATAAATGTATGTATTTATGGCTAGTGATGATTATGTTTTTGAGGAAAACAAAGATAACAGTGAATTCCAAACAATTTCTGGGCATTTATATAATTTTAACTTAAATGTTTGGATATTGTATCTTTACTTTTTATCCCTTGGAATACACTTAGATACTTATATGCCTTTTTATAATAATTTATTTCATTGGATGAGTATAAATATTGATTTATTTTGGGTGGTTAGATTTAAAAATTACTTATATTACATATTATTTTTATCAATATACATTAATTGGTATAAATATCAATGTTTCTGAATATATCATAGAGTCAAACACTTTCTTAGAGATGCAATGTTTCTGATTAATTAAACAAAAAATTCTCATCATGTCCAAAAGCACCCTTGAATGATATGGTATTTTTACACCTCTAAAATAATTTGCTCTTTCTTGCCTTATTCTGACCTTTTTCATCCTTCTGTAACCTACTATATATGGGTGGTCGTTCCCCACATGCAGACATTTGCACACATTCATTGGCTTAAAATCACCCTCCTGGTGTATCCTTGCTTGGGCTCAACCTCAGTCATTTGCAAGAGAGATCATAACCCACATTCTTCACCCGCCTGTGGAGATGTATTCTGTTGGCTTGTACTTTGGTTTTAAATAGTTTTAATTACCTAGAACTTATAACATTTAGGATCCCATCCTTCACGCATCACATTTGTCTTGAAAAACCCAAAGTTCTGGCAAAATTAGGCCCTAAAATAACCATACGACAAAAGTGCCGGGAGGCTGAAGAGGATCCGTTCTGCTGCCAACCTTAATTCGGAGCACTTCCCTTTGCCTTAAGTATTACCGGGCTGGGCGTCTGCTTACAGGCTGTCTGGCCTCTGCAAGAACGTCTGAGTTTGTGACGATGGATTTATCAGATTTTTCATGTCAGTTGCTCAGTGAAGCTTCACTTGATCCTCCTTCTGTTGTAGGAAGCTGGAAACTCTATGAGGGTTTTCTGACGGGATTGTATGCAATTATTTGTGTGATGATTCACAGAGAAAACTGGAGGATTCCATCTGCTCAGAATATTAGAAGGAACATCTGAAAGAATATGTAAAAGTTTCATGTCGGTGTTGTTTATGTTTAAGGGCGTATGTCTGAGAGAAAAATTCAATATTACTCCTTTGCCCGGGATGCCAGGGCAGACAGAGAAGACCTGGGCAAGTGCCTTTGTTTCAGGTCCACAGGTGGAGTGTGTAAAGTTCCCAGTCTGAGGCCAGTTGTTCAGACTGAGAGAGGGGTTTCCTTAAACACAGAGAGAGATCTTATCAAAGAGACACACAGAGGAAGGTGCTAGGAAACCACAGATGATGCAGATGACATGGGCTTTTGAGTTGGAACCAGGAGCTTCTATTTGCTCATCACTGCAAACTGCTAGCTAGGTACACATTTGCATGAACTGGCTACTGTCACTTTTAAGTCCCTGCCAGTGACTTGGCCAAACGAGATGGGTATTCTGGCAGCAGTTCCATGGAGTAGTTTAGAGTTTAGCTAAACTTGTGACACATACCTAGAAAGAAAAGAAAGAACAAAAGAAAGAACAAAAGAAAGAATGAAAGGATGAAAGAAAGAACGAAAGAAAGGAAGGAAGGAAGAAAGGAAGAAAGAAAGGAAGGAAGGAAGACAGGAAGAAAAAAAGAAAGAAAGAAAAGAAAAAGGTTCTTATTTGAACTTCTTAGTTTCAGCAAGAGAGGTGTGATTTTCTAGACTCATATGGGGATTATTGACAAAAAAATTGATTTTTGTGTCTGTATGGACTCTATTGGTGGTGCCATTGATTAATTTTATAATAATATTACCTTACCTCTTTTAAACACCACTGTTATTTTTTAAAATATTTATTTTTGAGAGACAGAGAGAGTTGGAGCGCGAGCAGGGGAGGGGCCCAGAGAGAGGGAGACACAGAATCCGAAGCAGGCTCCAGGCTCTGAGCTGTCAGCACAGAGCCCCACGCAGGGCATGAACTCACCAGGTGTGAGATCATGACTTGAGCCGAAGTCAGATGCTTAACTGACTGAGCCACCCAGGTGCCCCATATTACCTTAACTCTTAAGAGAATCTAACTAAATTTCTAGAATATTTGAAATAGATACAATGGATGCAACAGGAAATGTCATTTCAATTTAAATAAATAGAGGAAGTCTTCTTAATCAGCATGCTAGCAAGTAAAACACTGAAAGCATCCTTAAATTGTAATTATAACATTTCAATAAAGGAAAATTGTGAGGAATTAACAACAAAACACATTCAAAAGAGTTTTGGCAAATGCAAAGTGCTCAACCAATAATGAAGGCTGAGCTCACACTTTGTTTTTGTGTCCAGTGTACTCCTCTATCCTAATGTTTGCAAATGTAGAGTGGGATCAGATATTCTCACTGACTTTCTCAATTCCACTGAAGATTTATGGCTCCTGTTGTAGGTTAGCAAACTGAGTAAAAAAAAAAAAATTGAAAATCATTAACTTGCTGGTTTGGCTTCTGTAAATTGCTTTGCAAATGTATCTCTCTGTTCATTGTTCTGACTAACTCCATGGTGACCACTATGTGGTTCTTTGTTGGAATTATCAGAAGGTGCTAACCTCGCCTGTAAATTTGCCTGCTTTCTAAACAGACAACTTAGATCATAAATTGCAGTCCCAGCCTTCAGTTGAAGCTGACCAGACAAAGCATACCTGTGGGAAGTCACGGAGTCACTATGTCACAGAACCTGGAGTGCCTGACCATAATTGGTCATTTCAAGACCCTCGTTAAGATAAAGAACTTTAAAACTGATAGGGACCCACCAGAACTACTGTCTGTAAAAATGTGACTGGGTGTCCTGAAATGTTGCAAATTTTAATTGGTTAACTAGATGATGATGTTTGATGCCTTGCTAAAGTCAATATAAATTCAGTGCTACCTTTGTTCGGGGCCATTCTCTGCTCCTTAACACCAGGGAGCTTGGCCCAGGGTAAAATCTTGCCTCACTTCTATTCAGCGCTTGGGGGTCTTTATCATCGCCTTGTTACAGCTCCAAAGTATATAATGATGGTTTTTGTTACAGTATCTGAACCTCCCAAATTACCCTGTTCATTAGGTTCAGACTTAGAAGAACTATTAAAAAATATAATAGAAAATGGGCAAAAAAATATGAACTAAACCCATGTTCACACAGAAAGAATCTATTGATAGCAGTGATAATTAACTCCAGGAAACAGAGAGGTCTAAGAAAACGCAAAATAAAAATAAAAACAGAAAAAGAGAGACTCTACTTGTTGTGGGAATGATCCTAAAATAAAATAAGTACTTACTTTTGTTCAAGAGGACACATAGCTGAGTGCATTTTAAATTTTAAATTCGGGGCACCTGGGTGGCTCAGTTGGTTAAGCACCCAGCTTCCGCTCAGGTCATGATCTCACAGTTCGTAGGTTTGAGCCCTGCATCGGGCTCCGTGCTGACGGCTAGCTCAGAGCCTGGAGCCTGCTTCGGATTCTGTATCTCCCTCTCTATCTGACCCTCCCCTGCTTACACTCTCTCTCAAAAATAAAAATGAAAAAATATATAAATAAATATTTTTAACACTTTTGAGTTTTAAATTTTAAGACATTTTAAAGCTTTATAATGAAAACAAACAACTCTTATCTACTAATGATAATTTGGTAAGTAATCATTGATCTTAATGAAGGAAAATAATTAAGAATTTTAATTTATGATAATCAATCTGGATTATAAATGAATATACTATATGCTCATATTGTTACCATTAGATCCTATAAGCTAAGTCTCTTTTTTTTATAAATAACCTTGGCTAACCATCAACAGAACTGAGAAGTGAATAAAGCATGATTTTTAATGAAATTTTGTCTTAACTCTTGTTTTTTAGTAATTAGTTATTTTTAAGGTAAAATAAACAATTATACTTCCAAAAAATAGGTTTAAATGATGTGTGCCTTTTTTCCCAGGGTATGTGGATTAACGTGAACTAACATAGTTGCTAGATTGTCAGACATAATCAACTGTGTAGCTTTGCCTGAGTTCAATAGGAACAGACACAATGTTAATGATTTCTTGTTAAACAAATGTCACTCTCTTTGCTGTGACATTTTATTCATTCTTTAATTAGGTAATAGATGTAACAACAGAGAGGGACAATTATTTGTCTATTAATTTGAATTAGTCTCATTCTCAGAGAGTTATCTAAAATCTTCTGTTATTATGTCCTTTTTTTCTAGGGCATGCATTTAAATTAATTACTCTTTTGGAAGTGCAAGTAATATTTAGGCTATGTAAGAGTGCTTTTGCTGTTTCTTTTCCATAAACTTAAAAAAGTATGTATTTAAATATATAAGTGAACTATTCTGTGTATTACTTGAGGTATTTAAAATATTTCTTGGGGTGCCTGGGTCGCTCAGTCAGTTAGGCGTCTGACTTCAGCTCAGGTCATGATCTCATGGTTGGTAGGTTTGAGTCCCGCATTGGGTTCTGTGCTGACAGCTCAGAGCCTGGAGCCTGCTTCAGATTCTGTGTCTCCCTCTCTGTTAGACCCTCCCTTGCTCACACTGTCTCTCACTCTCTCTCTCTATCTCTCTCTCTCTCAAAACTAAAAATAAAACATTAAAAAATTTTTTAAATATTTTTTGTCCTCAAAAGTATGTGAAGTTTAATGAATTATTAGAGGATTGATAGTCAGCATATTAAGTTAAAATTATGCATATATGTGATATACTATTTATATTTATGTATAATCTCAATTCCTGTGACTCTGTGTAGTAAAACTCAATATGTGTAAAGTGTGCACACATGTGGGGTAAACAGGTAGGATTGAAATGGATTTTTGAGTCAAATGCCTATAGCTTATGAGAATCACCCATCAGCACATTTCTCTTGTCTTTTAAAAGAGTGAGAGAATGGGGTGCCTCAGTGGCTCCGTTGGTTAAGTTTCTGACTCCTGATTTCTGCTCAGATCATGATCTCATGTTTGTGAGATAGAGCCCTGTATGGGGCTCTGGACTGACAGCACGAGGCTGCTTGGCATTCTCTCTCTTCCTCTCCCTCTGCCTCTCCTCCCCATGTTAAATCCTGTAAGATGAAGAGAATCATTGAATCATTGAATTACCCACATCCACAAAAAACAATGGTATACAATATTGTTTTGAAGATTTACTGTTTCAAGTGGCATTTGACAAGTGGCATTTGTCATAGTCTCTCCTCATTGCTACCACAACACCAAGGGAGAAAGGGGATCAAAAATATCACAAACATTTACCACTTGAGAACTATGAGTGATAGTCACTATGTTACAGTTTTGGAAGAATTTCTCCAAACCATAAATCCATAAAAAGAAAATAAAAGTACATTGATGACCCATGAGTGATAGAAGATGCAGCTCAGATACGTGGACAGACACGAGGTGAAAACAAATTGGGCACACGTCGTCTTCACCTGGAACCAGACCACAGTGAAATTTAGATGTTTCATTTCACTTGTTTTCATGGTCTGAGGGCTAGGTCGTGGGAAGGGGAGAATGAACACAACATCACGGGTTTGCAGCTGTGGGTCTGAGAAAGGAACACCATCAACGCGTCAGTCTCGGAGAGCATCTTCAAGAATAAGCTGTAGGCTTCCTCTTAACACCCCTGGCTCTCAAAACAATCTCTCTTTATTTGAAAATACAAAGATATTAAAATAGATGAGAGACTTTAGAGAGCACACTGTTAAACGAATTAATGAGACATCTATTTGAAGATTCAAAAGACCAAGGGAGAGAGAATATCTGGAATTCGCAGTGACTTACCCACTTCAATGTCTATGGTTACAAAGCCTCCAGAGAAAAATAAGGAGAAAATGAAGGAGAGGACATTCTGAAAGCGATATACGGTGAAAACAGTGCAGGAATTGGACACTCAAAATCTGTTTGCCTTTTCCTTTTCTGATGTTTGTTTTGAAATGAAAACATCACAAATGCCAAGCCAACATATCTACAGGAAGGAGCACATGTCTTGGGCATTCATTTTCCATATGCAATAAAGGTAATTATTAATGTTGAGGCAAGACGAGACCCATGGTGGTTCAGAATGCAGACAAAGAAAAGAAATTTCTCCAACGGAAAAGTTTACCTGAGTTGAGAAATAACTCAAATAGTTGTCTCAATATAAATGAATACTATTTAAGCAGGGTTTATCCGTATAGGAGAGTAAAACTTCTAATGCGTCAAAAATTTAGTGTTTGAAACTGATTAATTAGCAATTTAAATTTTAAAGTAAATTAAAACTCTGTTAATTGAAAACTACACACTTTTAACTTAAAAAGACAAAGAAACGTTCATCATGAAGAAGTCTGATGAGTTCAAGTCCAGTGGACCATCGGGATTCATTTCATCTAATGGATATTTTATAGACAGTTTTATTTTCTTTCAATGGCTTTATGGGAGATATTTCATTTTTCATTTCCCTTCATGTCAGTTAGTCAGAAAGTCTTTAAATGAATATGTAATGATTCCTGATTAATATTTTAAGACACTAAATATTTTAACAATTCTGACAGAGCTATAAAACAACTTCTAATTATATTAATGTGTAAAGGAAGGGGAAATGTGATAGAGGAAGGAAAATAATATTCAATAAATTGCAGGCCTATAAATTTAAACTCCAATAATAAATTACTTAAATAACATCACATATATACTGAAAAATAACAATCACTGGTAGAATATTACCAAATAATCACTGCATGATAAATGTTATCTTATGATTCGAGTAATTAGATAGAAACATCTAAGGATATTATCAGTGCAGCAACAAGCACTAATGTTACTTTGGCCAACATAGTGTTCAAAAAATATATTTCAGATAATATATTCGGATATATTCAGCTAATACAGATATACTTATCTGTATATTTATTATTAAATGAAATATCTGTAAGATGTGTAACAAACAATAACTTAATTATCCATATTTACTTAGGCCACATCTTAATTAATTAACATTTACTAACGATTATTAACTCTAAGTATTGTAAAATATCCATGGAGATTGTACTGTTAGCTAAAGTGTAATGGCAAATAAATAATATTCATGTTACATAAATCAGTGCTGTAAGCAAACAGTCTTTGTCCAAGTTGTATTTCTGAAAATTCCGACTTTAAAATAGAGTGCAAGATTAAACGTCTTGTGCTCTAGGTTCCTATCTATAATATAGTAATAATAATACTTACCTGACACAACTCGTGGAGGTTTGATTAATTAATTACATACAAAACCAAAAATAAATTCTAAATTCACATGAACACATACTTCTGTTGAAGTGGGGTGATTACCTCTGGGCTTTGGGCTAAACGAGATGTACAGAGCAGCAGAAGGTTTAAAATACAGAACAGATGAACATAGGGGACCGGAAGGAGAAACAAGATAAAATCAGAGAGGGAGGCAAGCCAAAAGAGACTCTTAAATACAGAGAACAAACTGAGGGTTCCTGGAGGAGAAGTGGGGGATGGGCTAGATGGGTGATGGGCATTAAGGAGGGCATTTGTTAGGTTGAGCAATGGGTGTTCTATGTAAGCGATGAATCACTAAATTCTACCCGTGAAACCACTGTTACACTATTTACTAACTTGTATTTAAATAAAATTTTTAAGGAAAGAAATAATGAATGATGTCTGAATTTTTCCGATGCCTTGAGTCACCAGGACAGTGAGAGAAGATTTATTTAACTTTGATCTGTTAAGTGTAAATGCATTTGTACCTAGCATTGTGTTTACAAGTCTGTCTACAATTGCTACATAGCAGCTAGTGATTTAATAACAAAATTCCTGTAGGGGTTTAGATTGTAGAAAATGAAATAGTTAACACATACTAATTATTAAATAACAAATGCTTTCATTTTCACAGGGAATGTTAAAAAGATTATTTAGCAAACTTTTATTAACTCAGAGAAATATTATTAGGAGTAGGATTCTTTATTTTACAGTGTTTATGTGTCAACCACATTATAAATAAAGCATGAATAAATGTTCATTTTAGTTTAGCATGATAATTTAAACTGCGTTATGTAAATGCTTTCCTCAGAGGAACAAATGTAGTAAAATGCAAATTGTGGACAGTTAAAATAGCTGACACGTGTTTTTTGGTTCTTTATTAATATGATAGGTTTCTAGTGACTTATTGTATGGAAATAAATGTCAAATTATTATTACAAATTTATGCATAGAATGGGAAATATATTCTTAAAACAAATTCATTTTTGTATAATTAGTTCTTATATTTATTCCTGCTTCATTTTTTTAAAGGTAAAAGAACCAAAACAAATGAGCAAAAAAAAAAAAAAAAAAAAGAATGAGAAGTTTCTTCCTAAGTGTTAAAAGAACAAATAAAGACAGATTTTTCATTTAGAGCTATTAAATGTATCAGAATTAAATTCAACACTATTATTAATACAGTGATGTCCGGTGTGAAATATAATACAAACCAATATATAATTTTGAATTTTCCAGGATTCACACTAAAAAGAATAAAACAAAACCAATCAAATGAATTGTATTAAGCAACATTCAACATAGTACCCATTTGACACGTAATTTATGTGAAATCGCTAATCTCACAACCATATAGAGTAACTCAGGTGTCCTAAGTTATTTTGGGGCAAGCAGTGGGAACATAATGAAATCAAATGGAATGAGCATTGGTCTAGACTCGGGAGGATACATGACCCAAATATTGTGTTAATAACAATCCACTTTCTGTTTCACTAGATCACTTCCAGTGTAAGCATTTTTTTTCCATACTATTTTATTGTCAACTTGTTTTCCATACAACACCCAGTGCTCTTCCCCTTAAGTGCCCTCCACCATCACCACCAC
>NC_043705.1:133826129-133848858 GCF_006229205.1 Suricata suricatta | reverse complement strand
AAAAGGAATAAAAAGGTAATAATGACAAAGAAATAAGTATGAAACTAGTGAAGAAAAAAATTTTTTTATATATTAAAAAATCAAACAAGAAAAGAAAACAAAACAAAAAAACAAAAACAAAAAAGCAAGCAGCAGCTCCCCCTGGTGGATAGGCTTGGTTTGATGGGGTAAGTCTTGGAGTCTGTTCTCAGAGGCTCTGCCCCTGCCTGAGGAGAAATGAGCAGCAGGAGGTGAAGTGAGCACCTTCACAGACTCAGTTGCTTGCGGAGTCCCCACCCCCAGTCAGGATCGCGATTGCAATGGGGGAAAGGAAAAAAAGAAGCAAAAAAACGAGTCTCTCTTAGTTTCCAATAGCTTTGCTCAAGCCGCTGTGCGCTGCTGGAAATGAGCTGGGAGCTCCTACAATCTAAGTGTGCGCCCGGGCCTCCGCCAGCCACCGATTCTTTGTTGAGGGTCCCGTCGGTGTGCGCCCTATTTTTTCCCTGTGGGAACCCGGGATTCGTGCAGTCCATGCAGGGGGCGAGGTGTGCCGTGGAAATGCGGTCTGTGGTCCCGTTCCCAAAACCAAGTTCAAATTGCTCGCGCCTGGCGCAGTCGCTGCTCTGGCCGCTTCCCGCCGGGGAGCACGCCTCCCCAGCGCAGCTGCTTCTCACAGCCACAGGCGCCTCTGATTCCCCACCGAGATGGCTTAGGGCTGGAAGCTGTTCCTTCTCTTGCGCCACCCCATTTCAGGGTTCTGGCTACCCAGCAGTTATCTATGGAGTGGGTTTCTGTCTTCAAGCGCAGCCAAGTATTCTGTACCTCTTCCCCAGAGACAGTTCTATGAGCGTGTTCTGACTCTGTCTCTTCCCTTTGTCTCTCGGGCGCTGCACGCTTGCGCCACGTTGGGCTGGGGATCTTACCTCCCCTGCCCGTCCCGGGCTGGCCCGTTTTCGGATCTCCCACGTTCGCTCCCACTCACACAGGTATCCTTGAGGTTCTATTCCTTCTGGAGTCCGTATTTTCTCCTTCCACTCTTGCAGATGAACGTAATATCCTTCTCAGTTCGATAAATGGTGCGGACGGAGTTTACAGAGCTCCCTTCCTCTCCGCCATCTTGGCTCCACCCCTTCTGTAAGCATTTTTTTGAGGTGACTTTAAGATGCCTTGTAATACTTATCCTAATACCTAACACAGTACTTAAATCTCACAGCCACTCATCCTTTCCTAGACTTCCAGAAAATTCCACATTCTTGACACAAACACCTATCATCAGTATATGAGTGGTTTAAATTTATTTTGTATTTTATTTCATACTGATAAGAACATATTGGATTACTGTTCTTGGTACTCTGATGAAAACACAAATCAGTAAAATACAGTTTCAGCACTTCAGGAAATTGTAATCTGCTAGAAAAAAATAATTTGTAGTCTATTAAAGAAACATGTAAAAATCTAGCACTTAGGTCAATGTTATTTCCTGAAAAATATAATCGAAGAGAATTTATACTTAAGGCAGATCATGGGAAAGTAAAGTTGTCAGGTTAAACAGAAATTCATAATAAATATCCACTTAAATTTGAGTTTCAGAGAAGGAAAATATAGTATTTTACATTATTTTTTTTAAGTTCATTTACTTAAAGAGAGAGAGGGAGAGAGAAAGAGAGAGAATCCCAAGCAGTGACAGCACAGGGCTGGACATGATGCTCCATCTCAGGAACTGTGAGATCATGACCTCTGCGGAAGTCACCAGCTGGTCTTGTAACTAATTGAGCCATCCAGGCATCCCCAACAGTATTTTAACAATAAAATATGTTCCATGCAATACGTGGAACATACTCATTTAAAAACTGTTTAGATTTAAAACTCACATTCCACTGAGGATTCCATATTTGATTTTGCAAATCTGTTTGAAAGACTCGCAGGGGTGGGATTGCCCGCCATTTCTGTTTACTAAATGGCGGCCAAAAAGGATGCAACACTAATTCAGGTGAATATGTTGTACTTCATGAGAAAGGTGAGAGTGTTTATGCATGGTTTATGCGTAAGGCGGATGCAAAGTATTTTTAGTTCTTAATGTTATACGTCAGCAGAGTTATCAGTATAATGCTTAGGATGGCAGTGATTTGAAAGTGATTTGAAAATGAGTTATGTGGATGGAAATGTAGAGAAAATTTTGAGAAAGAAAGGCAACTTTCAACATCTAAAGGGCTGTAATGTGCAAAGGACTCACCTTCTTACAGCTTCACTCTCTTATCGAAATAAAACAGGATTTATATGAACTTCTTACAGTTCATGCAAAAGGCAGATGGACGTAATTTATCTCAAATTGCTTCTCATTGACTATTCTTTTATTCACGTTAATTAGATTTTGTATTCTTTCAAATATAATTCTAATTTACCTAATGGTTATATATATTTCACAGAAATTATTTCCTATAAAATTATTAATATGTGAATCCTGGTTAAATTTTAATAAATTTTGTACATATTTCAAAATCAACCTCAGTAAATTGAATAAAATTAATAAGTACATTTCAAAAGCAGCCTTGAGTTCTATCTGTACTTAAAAATCTAGGTTAATTTCATCTGAAATGTGGCCAATTTTGCTCTATTAGATAACTTGGAAATATAAATAAATAAGTAAATACTAATGAGAATAATGTGAGAAATCTAACTGCAAGCATATCTCTATTTTCTTTGAATAAAAGCTAACAAAAATAAAATTCTACAAAATACCATTTATTTAAAACAATCATATCACCTTTACTGATAGTCATTAATTCCAAATTTGGGAAATCTAAAAATTTAATAATATTATTATTTTTTAATGTTTATTTATCCCTGAGAGAGAGAGAGAGACAGAGCACGAGCGGTGAAGGGGCAGAGAGAGAGGGAGTGTGACACAGAATTCAAAGCAGGCCCCAGGCTATGAGCTGTCAGCACAAAACCCGACATGGGGCTCGAACCCACAGACTGAGATCATGACCTGAGCCAAAGCCAGACACTCAACTACCTAAGTCACTCAGGTGCACCACCTCTAAAAACTAATATAACAAAATGTCCAGTCACTTCTTAAATGTGCATTTCTGTAGTTTTCTTGAGCATTTTGTGCATTGGGCACATAATTGACAGTAATCTAATGAGTTACAGAGTTTTGTAATTCTTTATCTAAAAGATGATCTATGAGAATGGACTTGCCACCTGTGGAAATTAAACAGAAAATTTGGCTTCATATACCTATCCTGCCATTAACAATTAAAGTGAAGCTATCAACACAGAATTCGATCAATTCTAGTCCCAGTATCTGGTGTCCACAAGATGCAGATTATTTCCTTTCTAAAATGTAAAGCTGAAGCCACTTTAATGCACCGATTATTCTCAAGAGGAAATCAAAACGTGTTAACATTACTCATCTCATGTCAACACACCTTAGTTCTCCTTGAGATCCATTCCTTTATACTTATTTATAAACAATGAACTCTCTAGAGTGCTCTGGATGTACTTACAAGGATACTACTAGCTTTGCTTGGATTTCCCTTTCTCTTTCCTCATATTTGTAGCAGAATCTAATCAGATCCTCAGAACATTACACAGATATCACCTTCATGCATTCATCCACTCAGCCACTCATTCAGTGATGTTACAAACATGCAACATGCAAAGCTCTAGGTGCTGTGAAGGTTGACAAAACAATGTAGAGCCCTTGCTTTCACAACCCTTACACATTTGTGGAGACAGAAGGCAAACAAAGATCAAAGATGTATAGTGCTATGTATGAAGGGAAAAAAAATCAGGATTAGGCATAGAATGGGAAGTATTTCATATAATACAGTTAAGGATGGTCATTTTTAGGATAAACGAATCAGTGCTGAATATGTGAAGGACTTTTGGGGCACATGATATTTAAAATACAAGAGATAGATGAGCATTGATAAGAAGTTGATAATTTATAAGATCCTCACAGTCAGTGAGTAAAATTGGCTAAATGAGTAGTATACGGGAGAACAAGAAAGGATATGTTAGTGTGGGCTTATGAAGGATTGTGACTAATAGTCATTTTAAGTTGTGAAAAATATGAATACATATTTCTTTTTACACTCCTCTTAGCACTGATTTGAAGCAATCTGTTAAGTCCTGTAGACTGGGAAGTGAAAGAGAATCCTGTCAAGGGCTTTTTTTTTCTCCCAGAGCAGTGATTCTGACATTATCTTTCAGCTGATTAGAACCGATTTTTAAAATATGGAGATATTCACATACCTCCATAGACAAGTTAAGGAGCCAAATAAATAGGGGATTTATTACAAGGAAGAAAACTATTCTTTTTTATGGCAAGTTAATATTCACAAGTTCCTTATTACACTATGTTTTAAAATCCACTGCATTTTTCTAATTATACGATACTATTTTCCTGCTTGTAGTGTTTACCTACTAGTGTCTATTGTGTATGAAAACTTTGATCCTTTGAGAGTATGGAAACTGTAGGAGAAATGGCAAAGTTATTGTCTAGAAAGCCATGAAGTATTCTAAACCTGAAGCCTGTCTTTCTCCCTTTAATTCCAGCATCTAATTTATGTAGTTGCATATTTGAATAGTTTGTTATATTTGAAATACTCACAAACTTTTACAGGTAATCTAAGGTTGAACTTCTATTTGTGGCTAAGTCTTGCTAGGAGAAAGGAAGATTCTAACAGAGATAATAGAAATAATAGAGATAAAAGGAAGACCTGGAAATGATTCATTCTCTAGCATATGGAATGAGGTTTGGAGAAGGGAAATTAACTTTTTGACAGTAGTTGTTCACTAGGGAGCAGAGGGTTTGTTAAGGTCCCAGTGTCTGAAGGACATTCTAGGCTCATCCATGATTGGGGTGATAATTGGATGATAGCCAAGGATACTTGCTCCTTTACTGTAAAGGTATCAAAAGTGTAGAATCTCAAATATGATTCTCTGTACCACTTTTTCCACAATATATAGACATTCCAATCAGCATATATATAGAAAACATACCATTAGAACTTGGTACAGAAAATAGATTTTTGGCTAGACATAGATTTTTGCAAACATACAGAATTCAGAGAAGAGAACTGGAGAAAAGCAAGTTTATGGATTAGGTCAGTATCAGAAAAGCTTAGGGAATGTTGTGATTGATCATCCTGAGTTTCAATAATATCTCTAGGCTTGATAAAAATAAGAAAATCATGAAGGAAACCAACCATGTTGACCAAGTTATTAGAGTTGCCAACTCTAAATACTCACTTCTATAAATTACTGCCAGGATAAAATGATAAATACTTCCTAGTGGTTAGAATTAATAGTAAATGTTAAAGTTTAAAAAGATGGTATTTTTTGATGCAGCAATTCCATCATTTGGAATATATTCTTTATTTCAGCCTTTTATTTGAGACATTGCAAAACAGAAGATTTATGGAATCCTTCTCTCTCTATATAAAGAATGGCTAATATCGTCCTTTAATGAATAAGCATCATTGAATTAATTTGTTCATTACATATTAAAGAGTAAAGAAGTGAAAAATAATGCAAGTGAATGCAAAATAAGTGAAAGTGAAAATTAATAGAAAGAAGAGATCATGAAAGCCCCAAATTTGAATTTGATTAATAGAAGAGAACAGTTAAGCAGAATATCTTGAATAAGGATGTACAGTATATTAATATTGTCTCTTAATGTAAAAATATTTTTGAGACAACATTCCTTGGTTCATGTACTCCATTTTCTTGCTTAAAATGAAGTAGCAATGCAAAGTTTGATTTCCAGTTTTAATGGCTTTGAAATATTTTGAAAAGATCCTAAAAACATCAGAAAGCCAATCAGAAGCATAATTCTATAGTATTTATTACTTTTTCCTATATTGCAATACTTTCTTACAATTAACTAATTTAGTTATATTTTTGCTGGATGAATTTATAAATATTTACATAATAATAAAGTAGTTTTTAAAGAGAGAAAATACTTTGTACACATAGACCAGGTTTGCCAGCATTTAATTAAAATATGTATTGGCACTATAATATGTAATTTGTATAACTAGGTTTGGGAAAAGACATAACTGATTCTTGGTAAGCATTTAACTCAGTTAGTGGGAGAAAAAAACATAGGTGTATCAGGGGGAAAATTAATATTAAAGGAGTCCAGTAAATATTTGTTTTAGAAGCCATTGAAAGCATCAGTTAATTTAAGATCTTATTGGATTGAAATAAATAGGAAGAGCTTCAACTGAAATTACTGTCTCATCAAAAAATTAACATTAGCCACTTCTGCCTCTGAAGATAAAAGCAGTATCATTTAATTGAGGAAAATACTTTCCATAGTGGTTACCTTTATGTGATCTTGCTTACAGAAGCAGATTACTAATGCTAGGAGGTAAAACGTTATCGTTGGCATCTGTTATAGGTAAAAGTTGTTGTCCTAGCGATTTTATCATAGTAGTAGGCATTTATAAACACAATTGGCATTAATTCTTTCCCAGTTTCTCAAGATGGCATAATCACAAATTTTAGTTTAAGAGATTTTCTATACAGGTATATTTATTAAACTTTATCATGGAAAAGGATTAAGATGAAAACAACGTGAATCAATCTCTGTTCAACCACAGGAAAGTTATTTAACCTTTTTGAACGTCTATGAAAAATGCATAACAAAAACTATTATGTAGAATCATCATTAAGATTAAATATGGTCTTCCACATAACAAATGGTTCCAGTAATATGAGTTAAAGACACTTGAAATGAGGAAAGCATTATTGATTCTTGAGAGTTCAACTGTAAAATGTATGCATGATAGAATTGAAAAGTAATGTTGAGTCACTTAAAGAGATTAAAAGTCTGATAGGTCAGCAGAATCTTGCTATAATATAATTTAATATATTGAGAAAGCCAAAGTTTTAATACATCTACTGCACCTAATTTAATGTTTCTCACATTTAAGGAATGGATTAGTCTTTTTAAAATACATAACCAAAACAGGAAATAAAAAGTTAACAGGCATTCAATATCAGTTTATAAAAATTATAAAAGATATTTAAATCTAGATTTTATATAAACCAACTAGGACCATAGCTCACATAGAACAAACAAAACACCCAAAAAGCAAAGCCAGCAAACAAACAAAAGATGAAGAGTTATTATGCAAATGATATCCAGACGTGGCTATATTTGGTCCATGTAAAACAGCATAGAGAAGACTCTCCTTATCCTTTTCTCTAAGAATAAGTATGGTTTCTAGAAATAATGCCAGAGACAAGAGAAAGAGACCTCTGAGATGTAGAAAAAGGATGATTAGGGACCCAAAGACTAGAGAAATAACACAGTGGCAAGGTATCTTAGAATCTTTCTCCTGCTCTAAAGGTAGGTACCGCCAGTGGAAGAAGACAACTCAGGCTTGCACTTTGGGACATCCAACCTGGCAACAGATCATGGTCCAGGTAGACTCATTTGTCTGCTGAACTGACTGAGTGTCCTGACAGCAACACCAGGCGAGGTTAGCAGAATGAGCAACAAGGATTGGCTGAGTACTTTGCTGACACTAAGCAGCCAAAGGAAACACTACCCTTTCCATCGCACCTGAGACTTCCTTCTTTCAGGAGGGATAGCATATAGCCTGGCAAGGGTGATGGACTTCTATAAATGTGCACTCATGAAGAACTCTTTGTCACTCAGGGGAATATTCTCCCACAAGAAACACCCGCTAAGAAAGCATGGTCATTTTTGTGGATTGGAGACTCTTACCCTATGCAAGGTCTGGCTCAGAGAAGTTCCTCTGCCCTCTCAAGCAGAAAGAACAAGGACCAACAACAGGAGACAAATCAAACGGATCGATGTAGTTCCATAAGGGCTCTGCATGTTCATTGTCATTGTCACAACAGCCCACAAAAGAATACCACGATCTATCTGCAT
The DNA here is from genome assembly GCF_006229205.1 of Suricata suricatta. Classification (NCBI taxonomy): domain Eukaryota; kingdom Metazoa; phylum Chordata; class Mammalia; order Carnivora; family Herpestidae; genus Suricata; species Suricata suricatta. Next base: position 133,840,964 of record NC_043705.1, on the reverse strand, counting down.
TATAAAATTCAACGGGGTGAATGGTTGCCTAAATGAATCAATGAGTTAATGAATGAATAAATGTGTGGGTAAGTAAGTAAATAAATAAATATGTCCCAAACTACTTTGATAAATGGCAAAATGTCCAAGATATATTTAAAAATCACCCATCATGCCCCAAACTAGGAAAATCACAACTTGAATTAGAAAAGACCATCACAGGCTGTCAACATTGAGATGAATCAGATATTGGAATTATCTGACAGGTATACTAGAGTAACCACCTTACAAAATGACTCAACAAGCAGTTATAAATTCTCAGGAGGCAAGTGAAAAAAAAAAAAACAATTAGAAACTCTGGGGAAGACTGAGGTTATAAAAAAAAGTAAATTATAGAATTAGAAAAAAATAATAGGATTTAAAAAAATTGGTTCCAATGTTTATTTATTTTTGAGAGAGAGAGACAGAGTGCAAGTGGGGGAGCAGCAGAGAGAGAGGGAGACATAGAATTCAAAGCAGGCTCCAGATTCTGAGCTGTCAGCACAAAGCCCATCATGGGGCTCAAACTAACAGACTGAGAGTTCATGACCTGAGCCAAAGTCAGATGCTTAACTGACTGATCCACCCAGGCGCCCCTAAGAAAATTTTTAGAAAGTAAGGTAATCAATCATTAAATATTATTTTGAAAATGCATAAAGTGCAAAGAAATAAAAATAATAAAATAAAATAAAATAAAATAAAAACCATCCAGGACCTGTGGGGCACTAAAAGACCCCCATCATTTAGGCACTGGAGTTTCAGATAAACTCAGACTTCCCAGCCTCCAACACCATGAGAAATAATTGTTTGTTGTGTAAGCCACCTTCCCTATGCTAATTTGTTGTGAACAAGTACCCAAAACAACCACTGAAAGAAATATTACAAAGTGACTCACTCAAAAACACTACAAATACATCAAAGATTCTTTAAAAATGTTCACATAATACACAAGAAAGCAAGAAAAGAGAAGTGGAAACAGAGGAAACAAACAGCAAACATAAGGTAAAATAGCATACTTAAGCCCTAATTAGGATGCATTAAGTGCCTTAAAGGTAAATGGTGTAAATATACCACTTAAACAAATAAACAAAACAAACAAAACCCTGGCTCAAGTATATACTGTTTACAAGAAACTCACTTTAAATCCAATGGCATTCATAAGCTGAAAGTAAGCATTCATTTCCAAAAGTGAAAATGTATATGAATATCAAATGAAACTATACAATGAATAAAATTAAGCAGCAATTTTTAAAATAAATGAATGATATTATTTAACAAAATAAATTTGGTTTTAATACAGCATGTTTAAAATCAAGTATGCTAGATAAGTTAGATAGTCCAAACCCTTTTTTTTTCTTTTTATGGATCATCATTCCAAGTGTTTATAGGATAAATTAATGAAGCAATCCATAAAGTGATAACTAGAAGACATTTAACAACACAGTGGCCTAGTTGATACTCAGTTCCAACACACTGTTTCCAAGTGGGAACAAAAGATAGATATTGATAGTTTACATTTTTCAAGATATACCCAAAATCTAGAATTTTCTTGAAACTTCTTATATTTATACATATACACCTAATTATTATTCACTGTTTTAATCCTGTGTGAGTCAAAGCAGACGGCTGAGTATATGTCTCACCTGTGGACTGCAAGTCTGCCATTTTTGGTCTCAAACTATTGTCAATTAGCGTTGAACTTGATCTGGCTTCTTTGGAAACAATGCTTGCTGTATTAATTAAGTCCACCTATCTTTGTTTCTCATTATCTCCAAACAATTAAAATAACATTATATGTCATGAATACAAAGAAAATGGAAATATTTACATTTTTAAGGTCGTAGTCTAAATTAAAAGACCTCAGTTTATGTGTTTTTGTGAATTGTATCTGTTTTGGCGGCCAGATTAGCATAAAATTAGAATGCAAATTAAAATATATCCGTAGAGATTTTGCATAGTCTAGAAATGCATCGTTGTATATCTCTTAGAGAAAATTTACTTTGAAATATTTAGACTCCTACCCAAAAAGTATGTCAGTTAGCACATTTGTTATGAATGTATTATAACAGAAATACTAAAAAAGTAAAGTTTGATTTTTTTGCAAGATGATTCTTCATCTAAGTTGAGTGAATGGATCTAATTTTTAGATTATATTTAACATAAATCTAAAGTTCTTATTTTAGTTGCACGCACACAACTCATCACCTGATAAGGATTGGATTCCTTTAGAAGCTTTCTTAAAGGATCAGAATCCATGGCTCATGCCTGTCTTAATATGTGCATTGCTTGTGATAGGACTAGTTATCACTATAAAACTGTATGACACTAATTATAACACCTTAGGTTCAAGTGTTTATCTGTTTCTTAAAGGTATTATAAAAACCCAACTATGAAACTCCTAGCCTTTTTTTTTTTGCATCTTTTTACTTATCAAAGCCATTATAATATGGTTGAAAGTAAAAAAATGTAAATTATTTTCATTTTTCAGATAGTCACCAGAAATTTTGGCACATTATTAACTCAGTCTTAGAAACCAATTTCTTTCAGATACATATAAAAAAAAGGAGAATTATGTACTATCTATTATTGTTTAAATTGTCAACCAGATTTCATTAAAACATAAGGGAAATATGAATATTTTAAAATAAAAGTGCAACAGATTAATAATATACTGAGTATGGTCAAAAATGGTTTTTATTCTTGGAGCGCCTGGGTGGCTCAGTTGGTTAAGTGGCCGACTTCGGCTCAGGTCATGATCTTACGGGTCATGGGTTCAAATCCCTTGTTGGGCATTGTGCTGACAGCCCAGAGCCTGGACCCTGCTTCAGATTCTGTGTCTCCCTCTCTGTCTTCCCCTCCCCAACTTGTGCTCTGTCTGTCTGTCTCCCTCTCTCTCTCTCTCAAAAATATAATAAAACATTTTAAAAGATAGTTTTTAATTCTGGATAAACAATTTACTATCTGTGTTAATATGCATATTACACCCACTCTTTCTAATATGCAGCTATTTCATTTGTAAAATACACATAGAATATACATCATCATCACTAGAAAGTGGAAGGCAATGAGAGAATGTAAAAATAATCACCTGGTTTATTTGTTATATATTTTATACACTCAAATTTACATATTGCATTTAAAATTTTTGTTCATATATTTTAGGAATAATAACATATGTTGATCTTTAATATGCTGATCACATATAGATGCCATTTTTATTTTTATTTTATTTAAAAATTTTTTATGTCTTTTATTTATTTTTGAGAGAGAGAGAGAGACAGCCCGAGCAGGGGAGGGTCAGAGAAAGAGGGAGACACAGAATCTGAAGCAGGCTCCAGGCTCTGAGCTGTCAGCACAGAGCCTGATGCTGGGCTCGAACCCGCGAACCACGAGATCATGACCTGAGCCGGAGTCAGACGCTCAACGGACTGAGCCACACAAGCGCCCCTATTATTTTTTAATTCTGATATTTAATATTTAATAGCAAACATATTACATATTTAATAGCAAACATTAAAATTAAGAAAACCAGATAGGTAGCAAAAGGAAAAAATTATAAAATACAAATTCATATGTAAATAGTATATAGATTCAATAATTATAACTACATATTTTTAAAATTTAAAAGTTTTGGAAAGGATCCATTATTCTGGTTAAAACAATCTTTATAATATAGGGTTAGTACCATACATTTAATTTTTAGGTTATAGTGATCATTTTAAAAGATACATATTTGTCTGAAGTGTACTTAGACACCAACCTTTTTTTTTCTTTAATTTTTTTATTTTTTGAGGGAGAGGGCACAAGTGGGAGAGGGGCAGAGAGAGAAGGGGACAGAGGATCTGTAGCAGGCTCTCCACTGACAGGCTGATGGCAGAGAGTCCTAATGTGGGACTAGAATTAATATATAATTAGCCAAATTGAGTATGTATTAATGAATATTATTTATTAATGAAGATTTAGAATGAAATTATGTCATTTTGCAAGCCTACCTTGCAAAGGAATTGCAAATTCAGTTTGATTTAATTGCCTAACTTTATTTATAGAGTATATCCTTAATTATATAACCTTCTTTTTTCCTAAAATAGAACAACTCAAATTGTCACTTAACATACTAAGACATAATTTAACAGTTGACTATGGTCCCTAATTTTAAATGCTGGTTTATCATTTGGAAAAAACCTCAATCATCTTCATTTAACTTAGTTGTCAGGGAGCCCAAAGTGAGTTGTCCTAAAATACATCAGAAAATAAACAATCTAAAAACAATATGTATGAATGTATAGAAAGTAAATGAAGCCAAAAGATAGCTACAGACTTGTGTATCTGCTTTCTCAAACCTTGCATAATCTTTTCCTCTAAAACAAACAACAAACAAACACACTTCAGCTGTGACAACAGATAGTCTCATAGACAAAAATGTAATCGTTTTGCTGTAACTTTTGGTGATCTGAGTGTATTGGAACATCACTTGGGACCAATACCCTTCAATACAGACTTAGTATATACTGTGTTGATTCACAAAATTAATTGGAATTTAAATCACCACTTTTGGTAAATATTTAGATGGATAATGAGTTAATGCTAGAGAAGGAAAGATTGGGAGTTTAGATCTAATTATACTAGTTTCTAGTGACTGAAACTTTGTACTTTAGTAGAAATTACACAGGGACCCTTTGATCAGTTATCGTTCTGGGTGCCTATAGTGGTCCAGCCAAGAAATTTTCAGAGCTGTGTTGCCTTGTGTGCTTCCTATTATCTAATTTTCCTTCCATCTTCCACGGGTTTCGGATCTGTGTTCTAATGGGAAACTCTCCTTGTTTACTCCACTTTCCTCTTCCTTTACTTGTCCAGCAGTATTTCCCCCAAGAAATCTGTTGCATATCTTATTACAATTTGGTCTCTGCTTATCAGAGGAACAAAACTAATACAATGAATCATTCAATAGAAAATTTTGAGCGAGGGGTGCCTGGGTGGCTCATGACTTAGGCTCAGGTCATGATCTCATGGCCCTTGAATTTGAGTCTCACACTGGGTTCTGTGCTGACAGGTTGGAGCCTGGAGCTTACTTCAGATTCTGTGTCTCTGTCTCTCTCTGACCCTCCCTTGCATGTGCTCTCTCTCTTTCTCTTAAAATTAAATTAGCATTAAAAAATTAAAAATAAAAAAAGTTATTGAGTAAAGAATGAATAGATGAAATATTTTGGGGATTAATTTCACATTATTTGGCGTATCTGAAATGTTATTTACCCCATTGTTACGATGTTACTATTTTAGTGAAAACCCCATCGTATCTCAGTTTATTTACTTCGAACAGTTAGATTATCAATTTCGACTCAAAATAAGGCACCAAATCCCATTACGTTTGAACAGATATTCTGGTAAACATAATTATAGGGAAACTAGTTAAATTGGGTGCAAAACAATTTAGGAGCAAATTACAGTACTAAAAGGATTCTTCCCATTACTATAAATATATAATCATTATTCTACTTTTCTTTCAAGTTGATTGACTCTCCTGGGGTTAGTGAGAGAAATTTACATATTTGTCTTTTATGTTAATCTCTGAAGGTAAACTCTACAAAGACTATTAGAAAATGAAAAAATTCCCCTGATTAATTGTTTCTGATGTGGAACAATTAGCAGAAACCAATCATTTGCATTTTAATAACATTGTAACCATCTGTTAAAAGAATGCATTAATCTTGATTAGCTTGGTTCCAGACACTTATGGTTGGGGTTCACTGATGTGTACACTGATAAGGAGATTTTTAAAGTCATGTATAGCTTTAATTTCCACAGTGAAAATTAACTGAAGAGAATAATGCAAGTTTAACTGATGTGCTGATGTAGCGTAGAAAGGAAAAACAAAAAATACTGGTGAGGAAACAAGAAATTTGGATAAAAACAAATAATTTAAAACAGAAAAGACATTGAATTTATTTTCTATTTTTTATTTCATAAACCTTAATAAAAATTACCTTATGATACCTGAAGCACTACGAATGACAAGATAGTGTTCCCCCCACAAAAGTCAAATATGAAATATACACTTGTAGCCAGCCCACAGGACCTGTGAGACAAAAAATTAAATTTGTTCAATTAATAGAAAATTATTCTACTAGATCATTAAAAGGCAGATTAAAGGGACCAAGTTTTTTCAAAATATTGATTAATCATTGATTGATTTTTCTTATCGAAGTATGATTAACACACAGTGATGCATTAGTTTCAGATGTACAACACAATGATTCACCAGTTCTACACATGCTTTACTCAGTGCTCATCATGGGGAATGCAGTAAACAATGTTACTAACATCATTCTGACTACATTCCCTATGCTGCACCTGTCACCTCCATGATTTACTTATTTTGTAACTGGAAGTTTGTACTTCTTAGTCCCCCTCACCCATTTAATCCATCCACCACCCACATATTCTCTGGATTTAAGAGTTGATTTCATTTTGTTTGTCTCTTTTTTCTTTAATCATTTGTTTTATTTTTTAAAATCCACAAGAGTGAAATCACAAGGGATTTGTCTTTCTCTTACTCATTTCCTTTAACACCATACTCACTGGGTCCAACCATGAGTTACAGATGTCAAGATCTCATTCTTTTTTATGGCTGAATAACATCCATTATATAAACAAAATCTCACTTCTTCTTTATCCATTCATCTATGTCTGGACAGTTGGGTTATTTCCTCATCTTGGCTATTGTAAAAAGTGCTGCAATAAACAGAGGGGTGCATACATCTTTGCAAATTAGTGCTCTCTTTTTCTTTGGTTAAAAATGCCCAGTGGTGGTATTACTGGATAATATGGTGTTTCTATTTTTAATTTTGTGAGGAACCTCAGCTATTTTCCAACAGTATCTGCATCAATTTGCATTCCCACCAACAGTGTATCAGTGTTCCCTTTTGTTCACATCAATGCCAATACTTGTTATATCTTGTGTTTTTGATTTTAGTCATTCTGACAGGTGTAAGGTGATATCTCATTGTGGTTTTGATTGGCATATAATGCCAATTATTGATAATGAGCATCTTTTTAAGTGTCTAGTGGCCATTTGTATGTCTTTTTTTGAAAAAATACCAATGCAGATTCTCTGCCCGTTTTTTGAGGAAACTGTTTGCTTAGTTTGGTGCTGAGCTTAAAAGTTCTTTATATATTTTAGATATTAACCTCTTATTGGATATATCATTAACAAATATCTTTTTCCGTGACGTAGGTTGCCCTGTTGTTTCATTGGTGATTTCCTTTGCTGTACAAAACCGTGTTATTTTGGTGTAGTTCCACTAGTTTAATTTTGCTTTCCCTTCCCTTGCCATATCTAGAAAAATATTCCTATGGCCAATGTTAAAGAAACTACTGCCTATGTTTTCTTCCAGGAGTTTTATGGTTTTAGGTCTCACAGTTATAGCTTTAATCCATTATGAGTTTGTTTTTGTATATAGTATGCAAAAGTGGCCCATGCATTCTTCTGCATGTAGGTGTCCAGTTTGCCCAGCACCATTTGCTGAAGAGACTGTCTTGTCTCCCATTATATATTGCTTGCTTTGTTGTAGATTAATTCATTATAAGCATATTGTTTCTGGACTCTCTATTCTGTTCTATTGATCTGGGTGTATATTTTTGTGCCAGTACCATAGTGTTCTGATTAGTACAGTATTATAGTACATCATGAAATCTGGCATTATGAAGGGCACCTGGGTGGCTCAGTCGGTGAAGCATCTGACTTCAGCTCAGGGCATGATCTCATGGTTTGTGGGTTCAAGCCCCATGTCAGACTCTGTTGCCGACAGCTAGGAGCCTGGAACCTGCTTTGGATTCTGTGTCTTCCTCTCTCTTGCCCCTCCCCCTCTCATGTTCTGTCTCTATCTCAAAAATAAATAAACCAACACTTAACAATAAATAAATAAATCTGGGATTGTGATACCTCCAACTTTGATCTTCCTTCTCAAAATTGCTTTGGTTATTTGGGGTCTTTTGTGGTTCTGTATACATTTTATTATTTATTTTAGTTCTGCAAACAATGTTGTATTTTGATGGGGATTGCAGTAAATCTGTAAATCACTCGGGGTAGTGTTTTAATACTAATAGTGTTTCTAATCTGTGAACATGCAATGTCTTTACATATGTTTGTGTCATCCTTAACTGTTTTCATCAATGTTTATTAATTTTCAAAATACAGGTCTTTCACCTCCTTGGATAAGTTTATTATTTTTTTTGGTGCAATTGTAAAAGGATATATTTTCTTCATTCTCTTTTCTGCTATTTCATTATTAGTGTATAGAAATTTCACAGGTTTCTCCATGTTAATTTTCTATCCTGCAACCTTACTGAATTAGTTATTAGTTCTAGTAGTTTTTTTGGTGGAATCTTTTGGGTTTTCTGTAAATAGAATCATGTATCATATCATCTGCAAAGAGTGACAGTTTTACTCTTTTCTCATAAATTTGGATGCCTTTTGTTTCTTTTTCTTTTCCTTTTATTACTTTTTTTAAAGTGGCCATTTTATAAGGTCACATCATACAAATTGCATTCCTTTCAAATGGTCTCTTTGTGGTTTTATTGTTTTAACAATAGTCTTTATTTTATTTCTGCAATGCTAAAAAGATGACCTATCAGTGACTTCTGAGTCATACTTAGCCTCTAAGGATATGTATGATTATGACTGTGTGTAAATTATCTTTTAAAGATATCAAAATCTCTCTCTCTCTCTCTCTGTTTTTGAATAATAACAAAACTATCCCATAGGTAACATCACATTTTATAGTAAATATATTGAATACTCTCAGAAGAGGAAAAAAAGTAAGGATTCCCAGTCTCCCCATGTCTAGTGAAAATGTGACTCAAAATTCTAGGTGTATTATTAAGGAAAGAAAAAAAGTGTGCCTATAGTTCAGAATTGAAGAAGTAGAACACTCTGTTTGAGGATGACCTTATAATCTACCTAGAAAATTTAAGACCTCTAAAAAATAAATATTAGCGCTGGCAATAGATATTATCAATGTCATTGGCTAGCATTGTCATTGGTATATTATTTTTATATCGTCAAAGTAATTCTTAGTAAAGCACTAATATAATACAATGAGAAAGGTGAGCATTTTCAACAAATGGTGCTCAAAAAACTTGGCTATCCATATTAAAACAAAAGTGACTCTGGACCTTTTTCTCAGACCGTATGCAAAAAATTAATTTCTGATAGTGCACTGATATAAATATTATGTCAAAACCATAAAGATGTTAGAAGCAAACATACAAGAATATATTTGAGATTGGGGAGTGGACAAAAAAAAGTTTAGACAAAAATCAAATCAACAAACTTAAAAATTAATGCTTTAACTTCAGCAACATCAAAAAAATTACTTATCAAACCACATTGTTAAAAATGAATTAGCAAGGCACAGACTTGGAAGAAATTTTAAACAAAGGGTTTATCTACAATTTTGATATATGAAAATCTTTACAACTCGATAATGGAAAGCAACAAACTCAATAAAATTGTGCAAGCTTCTAAACAGACACATCATAAAAATAGTTACACTAATAACCCAAAACACAGGAAAGACACTCAGCATTATCAGTCATCAAGGACACGCAATTTAAAGCCACAATTTCATACCACTACATCCTCACTAAAACATCTATAATGAAAACATATGCAACATCAAATATTGGTGAATATGGAGAACAACTAGAACATTTAGCACATTTTTGACAGGAATGTCAAGTCATTCACAAAGTGGGGAAAATAAGAAGAAAAAAGAACCCAAACTCACTCCTTTCCAGCAATTCTACTTCTCAGAATTATCAAAGATAAATGAAAATATGTTAAAAAAGTGACTTATACAAAAATTATTATTGTAATATTTACTTATTTTAGCCCAAATCTGGAAATACCCTCAAATTCAATCAATAGGAAAAAATGGCTAAATGCATTCCAGTATAGTCCTAAAATGTGATGCTACTCAGCCAGAATAAACATAAAATAAACTATTAATATATGCAACAACATGGATAAGTCAAAAAACATTTTACTGAGTGAGAAAGAGACTGACACCAAAGGCATATTGTGTTATTTCATTTATATAAAATTCTGGGATAGACACAGCCAATCTAAGATACAAAAATAATCAGAATAGTCCATCTCTTTCAAATGGGTATGGGAATTAACTGGGAATCCATGATGTTCTGAGAAAATAGGAATGTTCTCTATGAGGTTGCATGTTTGAGTTCCACAGGTATATACATATCTCAAATCTCTGAGAATGTGTACTTCTCATGTGAATATTTTACTTAAATAAAATATATATAAAAAGCCAATTACTGTAAGCAAATCTTGAATTATTTTTAATGTTTAGCATGCTGAAATATGTAGGAAAGAGTTTAATATTATCAATTTACTTTAAAATAAATTTGCAAGCAATGATGGCTGCACAAACAGGTAGATGGATAGATAAACAAGTAGATACGAGTAAGAAAAATAGTATATAGCTTTGAAAAACTAAGAGGTGGTGATATAGGACTTCCCTATAAATTTTTTTAAACATTTTTGGGGGTTGAAAATGTTTACACTGTTGATATATGGGGAATAGTGTAAGCTTCTTACCCGGGGAGCCTTCCCTTTGTCCAGTTCTGACATACTACTATACTACTAATGTGTTAAATGACATCCTACTATAGTTTACTGAAAACCTCAACAATACAGTTTGGATTCCAGTTGCCAATGTATGTAAAGTGTGAGTCATTCCATAAAGTACAATCATCACTGCTAGCTCTATAATTCACAGATCACTATGCAAATAACAGATTAGCAGACAATCAGTGATTAATCATCCCACTGCTCAGTGATCACTCATCTTACAAGAGGCTTCTTAGTGCATCTTAATTATTTCATGCACAGAGAGCAAAGTGTGCCATTGAATTACCTCCTTGTATGTCAGCAAAATCTACACGTGACATTTTAAAAATAAGCAAAGAAATGAAAGAAGAAATTGACCCTCCATACGGAAAGGACAACAAAGAAATACAAAGTGAAGACTCTGAAAATGAAATTCTTATAGAACATAAATGGAGTTTTAGAAGAAATGGCTGGGTATGGCAATCTTGGCACTGACATGTTTTCGAGATTCCTGATAGATAGCCCGAGGAACAGTAAAGACAAAGTTACTGGCAAGTACTTTGGAAACGGATAGAGAAGATGTCCCAGAGGGATTGAGCTAGCAAATACTAAAAGAATACCCTAAAAGAATGCTCAAAGATATTTCATGAGATTTACAGCACAACAGGGGAAAATGTTTTTTTCCTGCTGTAGGTGTAGTGGATATTGTTATTTTATGTTTCCTTTTGCATGTATTGCATTCATGATTTTTGTACGCTTTAATTTTCATATCATTTTTTATATCTCACCCATATCTTTACTCTTTTGTCTTCTACTGGTACCTATTCTTACCAATATGCTACCATTATGGTTTTATTTATTTATGTTTTGTTTTAGGCTTAAGGAGTTTATTTTTTTTTCAATTTATTTTTTAATTCTAGTTAGTTAACATATAGTGTAACATTGTTTTCAAGAGTAGAATTTAGAGACACCTGGGTGGCTCAGTCAGTTAAGCATCTGACTTTGGCTCATGGTCAAGATCTCATGGTTTGTGAGTTTGAGCCCCTCATTGGGCTCTGCTCTGTGCTGACAGCTCAGAGCCTGGAGCCTGCTTCCAACTATGTCTCCCTCTCTCTCTGCCCCTCCCCTGATCATGCTCTGTCTCTCTCTTGAAAGTAAATAAACATTTAAAAAAACTTAAAAAGAGTAGAATTTAGTGATTGTCACTACATTTCTTCTATTGTTTCTGTGAATCTTGCTGAGTCATACTGAGAAAACTGCCTTACCCAGGAAGCAGTTATGAAGCAAAAGGCTCTTAAATTTTTTTTGTGTTTACAAAGCTTAGAGTTTTAGTTTCCAGGTAAAGTCAATTGTATATCATGGTTTCTTTTCCCAATTAACATTTCACAATCAGGTCCTGCTTTTAGGGGGTAGCGTTTCTTGCTTTGGTTACAGTAGATGCTTCCTCCTCGCCTACACAGCGCAGTGGATATCTCCCACCTCGTTTCTGAAGACATCAATTCCTCAACCCCACCCCCACTCCACATGAGGTTTGCATTATTCATATTTATAATTCATGATAAGAATACTGACTTTCATCAAAGAAGACATTCTTAAAGAAGGGATCAATGAAGAGTCTTAGAAACACATTCCAAGGAAATCTTCACATTGTGAAGTGGATTTGCACTTCCCTTATATTCATTGCTAAAGACTTTATTAAATCCCTATTGATGAACAGAGGTCAACAGCCTTAGCAAGTTTTAAGTGACAAATAAAACAATCCTAAATTATGCAAAGCCCCAAATCACTTGCTACAGGTGTAGCCTTGCAAAACTCATATAATTTCTCTCATTTCTCTTTCCTTTTCACTGAAATAAGGAAAATGAGTTCCATGTTTTATTGAGATTTCAATGTAATATGGAGAGTTTATTTATTGGTCTTTTCTTTTGTGGAAGTAGAAATTCTTTGTGTATTTTATTTTATTTTTTAAAATTTTATAATGTGAATTTTGTTTTTGAGAGAGGGAGGGAAAGAGAAAGAGTCAGAGACAGAGACAGAGCATAAGCAGGGGACAGGCAGAGAAAAAAGGAGACAGACACAGAATCCGAAGCAGGCTCCAGGCTCCCAGCCATCAACACAGAACCTGGTGTGGAGCTTGAACCCACGATCTGTGAGATCATGCCCTGAGCCAAGGTTGGATGTTAACAGATCCAAGCTCCCCAGGTGCCCCTTTTTGTGTATCTTAGATCTTAGATATTTAATTGTTTGAAATATTGGCTCACATCTTTCCTACATGTTATCTTTCTGTTCCTTTTCACAACCTTTTACATTTTCTTGCTAATACTTATGTTCATATCTTTTACAGAAACTTCCTTGCATTATTTCTCTCCTTTTCAGAGTAGGATTCCTGTGTTTTTCCTGACTTTTCATTTATCCTAAAAAGATCTGTTCTTGTCAAACATACTAAGATGTGTATGCCTGAAAATATGCTTATTATCTTTCGCATTTAAGTACATTTGGGGTATACAAAACAATCTAGGTTTAGACTCATTTTATTCATTGTTTAAAAATATTACTCAGTTTTCTCATATTTGGTGAGTTACTTATATTGGTGAGATACTTCCTAAGCTGCTGTTGAAATGCCTGTTGCCAGTATGATTCTTATTCGTTTTAGGGCTACCTTTTTACAGTTTTCTCTTTGTCTTTAGCATTTGAAGTGTCCCCCAGAATAGCTGGACATAGTCCTCATCTATCCTGCTGACATTTATTTATTTAACCCATTAAAGCTGAAGACATTTATCTTTTGTTAGTTCTGAAAATAGTCTATGTCAGTTTTTCTCCATTTCTCCCGCTCTCTCTCTCCCTTTCCCACTCTCATTTGCTTGTTCTCTTATTTGCTTATTTTCTTGATGTTGTCATTTTTGCTTCTAAATATAAGCATTTTAAAAGAAGATTTGCCCTGGTTTCTGGACTCGAGCTTCCGAAGTATTGTTTGTGTTTAGTAATTTCCATTCTGTTTCCATTCTGCTGTTCTCTTCTGCTTTGTTTTTTTTTTTAATTTTTTATTGCTTTTTATTTATTTTTGAGAGACAGAGAGAGACAGCTGGAGCAGGGGAGGGTCAGAGAGAGAGGGAGATACAGAATCTGAAACAGGCTCCAGGCTCTGAGCTAGCTGTCAGCACAGAGCCCGACGTGGGGCTCGAACCCACGAACTGTGAGATCTGACCTGAGCCGAAGCCAGATGCTTAACTGACTGAGCCACCCAAGCGCCCCTGTTCTCTTCTGCTTTGAAAAATAATTATTACAATCTCCAACAACAATAGATAGGTTCATGTTATACATATGAATATATGTTATCAATTTGTTGTTTTTAATACACACATATACATAATTTCTTATTTCTATTGTAAGTTACCTATATCCTCCCTTGAATTTTCGAGGCTGCTTATGCTTCCCAATTTTATTTCTTCATCTTTTGTTCCATGATTTCTACATCAATATCACAAAGACTGCTGAAGGGACTATCTTCCCTTTATAGTATCAGGGATTTGACGAATAAGTACAGTTTGCCCTTGAATGACATGGGTTTGAAATGTGTGGGTCTAATTATATGCGGAATTTTTACAGTACAGGACTGTGTAAATGCATTTTTTTCTTCCATTTGAATTTGTTAATAATATTTTCTTATCTCTAGCTTATTTAATTATAATAATGCCGTATACAATACATATAACATACAAAATATGTGTTGTTTCTCTTATTGGTCAGACTTCCAGTCAACAGTAGATGATTAGTAATTAAGGTTTGGGAGAGTTGTCATGAGCACACAATGAAGGCACACAAACAAGTTGTGTTTTCCATACTGTCAGCTTTATTCAGTCATAAAGCAAAGTTAATCACAATTGTAAAGCAGGTTCATGATTCTAAACTCAATGACATTTTCCCATGTGATTAAACTTGGCTTTTTACACAGCACACAGAACAAGACAAAAGACAAAGCACATAACAAACAAGGTAACAGAAGGGTGTAGAAAGTTAATGAACCAAACGCGAAGTCAGTCTGTGGGCACACCATTGAGATAAGGCTTCAGTGTGGTCAGGGTCAGCTCTGGGCACTTGCAGCCTATCATGTTTAAGCCGAGAAGAGTCTCAGTTCTAATCGGAGATCAATTCAGCAGATCCATTATGGCAGATGCCTTTTTTTTTTTTTT
>NC_043705.1:133784003-133826029 GCF_006229205.1 Suricata suricatta | reverse complement strand
CACTGCCATGAAGTACTCCATTGTATATATATACCACATCTTCTTGATCCATTCATCAGGTGATGGACATTTAGGCTTTTTCCATGTTTTGGCTATTGTTGACATTGCTGCTATGAACATTGGGGTACATGTGCTCCTATGCATCAGCACTTCTGTCTCTCTTGGGTAAATCCCCAGCAATGCTATTGCTGGGTCATAGGGGAGTTCTATTGATAGTTTTTTGAGGAACCTCCACACTGTGGCAACTGTCTTTTTTAAGTGGTCAGACATAGAGGGGTCACATTTGAAGAGTCTGACAGTTTGCTGCAAAAATCCTCCCCTTTTTAAAGGGATTAAATGGGCCCCTGCAGACCTCCTCTGCTTCTGCTTGTTATCAGTTTTGGGGTGTCAGCTGATGCTGGTCTGGGTGATATGTCATGGCTGCGATATTCTTAACTGCTTGCGTCATTGTTTGACCAAAGGCCCCTGCTTGGCACAGGCCCCTGCTTGGCACAGGTCCCTGCTTGGCACGAGAGACTCCATCTTGCTCTCTACAAGTCAAAAGTTATATGTAGATTTTCTAGTGTGTGGGGGTGCACCTCCCTCACCCCCTCGTTGTTCAAGGGCCCACTGTGTATTCTCTGATCTTAAAATTTGTTTCCTCTGAACATATCCTTGAACTTTTCTGGCAAAGTATATTGAAGACTAAACTAAATCCGAGGTGCTGGCTTGTGTCCATTTTGTTCTCTAATTGTTTTTATTATATTTAATAGTTCTCGACTCTGGATGCTTACTAAATTCATCTGTAAACATAGTGAAGAAGCAAATATTTGATCAGGTAATTCCTGAATCTCTGGGGATAGTCTCTGGGCAACAAAATCAATTTAATTAAACTATGTTGCAGGATATATTGCTTACATTTGTTTTCTTTTTCTATTTTACTCAATAAGGAGGAAGATGCAATAACAAAATAAAAATGTTTCTTTCTGAGTCATAAATAATATTAATAATAGAAATAAGATTTTTAAGGGCAATTTTTTTAAATTTATTTATTTATTTTGAGAGAGAAGGAGCAGGGGAGGGGCAGAGAGAGAGAATCCCAAGCAGGTTTCAAAAGCTCAACACAAAGTCCAACGCGGGGCTCGAACTCATAAAGTGTGAGATCAAACCTGAGGTGAAACCAAGAGCTGGACACTTAACAGACTGAGCCACTCGGGTGCCCCTAAAAGGACAATGTTAATCTGATTCTCTATCTTTTGCAGGTGGCCCTGCATCTTATTTGGAAGTTTAGAGTTTTCCATATGTTTTTCCAACTGCCAGTATTCTGGGCCCATATGTGTGTAAACATACCTGCCTATTTTTTTTCAACCTTTCAGTAAACATAAGGACTTTTTTTTTCCATTTCTTTTTGGATCTCAGGCATGAATTTATCAGACATATGTATTTAATTAGGCCTGTTTGAAATTAATGAAGAAAACCAAATGAAACAGAAAAATTTGACTTCCATATGTACACATGCTAGTGTCCTCAAGCTTTCTTGCCTTAAGGTAACCTAGCAGAGAAAGAGAAAAAAGAGAACTCTGTTTCCCTATTTTTCAGCAATGTTTACTTAATCCTGTTTGCAATGTTTAATAGATACCTGTCTAGGGTTGTTTTTTTTTTTAGAAAAATATTAACCTACTAAATAGCCAAAGGAAACTGCCATTTAAAAATTACAGGTGGCACCATAACATTAATGGTAATAAAATATTTTTAATTTTCTTTTTATGAAAAAGAAAAGTAACTGCTGTCAGATATGTGCATATAAGAACTTGGAGTGGAAGGGCATTAGTGAAAAGATATAAGTAACTGTTAACTGTCTGAGCTAGACTTTACTCAAATGCTCCTTGGCTTATTTAGTACAGAAGAAAAAGAACAGGACCTTAACAAGACTTTCAATTCTATTTATATGTTTGTTTATTCATTCATTCATTCATTCATTCATTCATTCCCTCATTTGTTCTTCATGTATTCCTTATTAATTGATTTATCCCAGTTGATGAATGCTCTGAATTAAGCAGAGAAACAGCAGAGGGGCAGACATTTTGGAGGTAGAGTCTGAAAATCTTTTACTTTTCTGCCTGTATCACCTACTCTAATAGTCCTTACGGTGTGTATTTTACAAATGAGAACATTTGAATTTAGTGATATTTATTAAATTTTTTTCTCAAGGCTCTCATTACTAATATGTTACCAAGATGCTTTTTGTAGTTCCAAAGAAGTAAAATATTCTTTTGAAAATGACCAAGGAGATCTTTAAAGAATATTTATGTTGGCAGTGTGGTGTAAATAGTCTTGCTTTAGAATCGAAAGAGCAATACATGCCATCAATTCTATTAAGATGAAGAAACTGTAGTGAGAGAGAATTTAGTATCTCATGGAAAAATTGTTGCCTTGAATCGTCTATCTGTATGAATGTGCCACCTGAATGAATATAAATGTAACATGTGTAGAATTATATACCTTTGTTTCTTGATCTTATTGAAGAGCCATCACCATCACAAATGATGGAAGAGTGATAATTTTTGTGTGTTGTACAAATGTTGGAGTGGAGTCACCTGGTACTTGTGAAGTATGACCATAACAGAAGACTGAAGTTCTGCTTGAGATCCTGTAAGGCTGAAAATTACAAAACAGTTGACAGACTCTATGCAAATTATTCTTTAGGATTTTTTTTTCCTTTCAAGAATAATAAAATGTATTTACCTCAAGTGAAGGTCAGACCCTGTGTGTGTATCAGTGGTACTCATTTTGCTTTACTATACTGAATAAGTAGCTGCCCTTTTATATATATATTTCTTAGTGTTTTATTTATTTTTGAGACAGGGAGATTCAGAGCATGAGCGGGGAGGGGCAGAGAGAGAGAGGGAGACACAGAATTGGAAGCAGGCACTAGTCTCTGAGCTGTCAGCACACAGCCCAATGCAGGGCTCAAACCCATGAACCTGAGATCATGACCTGGTCCAAAGTTGGAGGCTTAACCGACTCAGCCACCCAGGCACCCTAGAAGCTGCCTTTTTAGTTGTTAGAACTACATATAAAAAGTGTTCTCTTGGTAAATTTACTTACAACATGTAATTTTTCTAGAAAAATAGAATATCTACACAAAAATAATTGCCACAATCATGATAGTGAACATTTCTTTTACCCCCAAAGTCTCCTCATGCCCCATTATCATTCCTACTTCATGTGTCTTTCTGTTCCCTTCATTCTTAAGCAACCAGGAATCTGCTTTCTAATGCCACCATATTAGTTTGTATTTCTAAAATTTTGCATAAATGGAGTGATAGTGTATGTTCTAATTTTACCTGGGTTTTTTTTTTTTCAGTTAACATAAACATGATAAAATTCACACTTGTTGCAGTGTGTATTAATAGATCACCACTGATTTTTATTGCTAAGTAGTATTCCATTGTATGGGTATAACACACTTTACATGGACATTTGAATTACAAACCAAACTACTATGAATATTCTTGTAAAGGCCTTTGTGTTCATGTCAGTCTTCGCATTGTTCACTTTGCTTCTCTCAGAGATGATTGTACTTCACTTCTTGATATCGGCCCTCAAAATTCCATGTTTTAAGTTTCATTGGTCATAAAACTCACAAAATTTGACCCCTTCATTAAAAAATAACTTTTTAAGTTTTTAATGTTTATTTATTTTTGAGATAAAGAGTGAGAGTGGGGGAGGGGAAGAGAGAGAGGGAGACACAGAATCTGAAGCACTCTCCAGACTCTGAGCTGTCAGCAGAGATCCCAATGCCAGGCGTGAACTCAGGAACTATGAAATCATGACCTGAGCTGATGTCAACACTTAACCGACTGAGCCACCAGGGCACCCCTGGCCCCTTTGGTTTTTAAAGTAAACGTTCTGGGGATTCACCTTCCCTATGTAGAATCCCTGTTGTGAGAGTCTGTTTTTCTCCCTTCTCTGGCCCCTTCCCTCCTGCTGACTGACCTGTGGGTCCATCTAGCTTCCAGCCACATCTTCACTCTTCCTACTCTCTTCAGTGTGGCTTCTTGTCTGCAGTTGGTTGTAAAGCTTGTTCTGCCCATCTTTTGATGATTTACACGAATTGTTATCTACTTGTATCTGTGGAACTAGGTGAGTTTAAGTTCTTCGTTTTCTGCCATCTTCCCCAGAAGCCTTCTGTTGCCTTTTGACGTAAACTCCAAAAGCATTATATCCTACCACAGATACCACAGTCATAATAGAGGCTGCCAGTTTGCCTGCTTGTGTGGCTCAGAAGGCCTTCTACTTATACCTCAGCCTGGACCTACTGCAGAGGGCTTTCCTCTATGTCTCACTCAAAGCTTATAGGTCTTTTTGTCTCTCTTTGCCATGAGCCTACTGGACTTTCCATAAACTGATAGGGCTCTATGTCTCACTCAAAGCTGACAGGTCTTTTTGTCTCTCTGTGCCATGAACCTGCTGGACTTTCCATAAACTGATAGGGAAAGTCTGTTATAAAATGGCTGACACGACTGATAGGGGAATCCCAGTCCCTGCCTGAAGACTCCCATTCCGGGTTTTCCTTCCTACTCTGCTTGCAGTGGGTACAGACTATCAAGTGCGGCCTCTGATGATGCTCAGGGCTCAGACCTCTGGAGAATGATCTCCTCTGAGCCCACGGCTGTAAAATAAACCTCCTCCCTTCCAAGATCTCTGAGTGCTGCTTGGTTCTTCTGCCGGGTGATCCAGACCAGATTCTGTAACAAAACCAGCCCAGACATGATTCTTGATTTTTTTCTAGATCGGTATGTTACCTATGTGGTATGCAGAATAATGTCCTAAAGATATCCATGTCCTAATCACTATAACCTTTAAATACCTTGTATGGTAATAAGGAATTAAGGAGATAGATGAAATTAAAGTTGCAAATCAGCTGACCTGGAGATTATCCTGGATTATTTGGGTAGGTCCAATATAATTTATAAGGACCCATAAAGTGGAAAAGAGGGCCAGAGAATCAGAGTCACAGAAGGGGATGTGACAACATTATGGAAGAAAATCATATGAACATAATGTGTGAATTCAAGTATGTATTGCCTTGAAAGTAGAAGAAGAGGGTCATAAGCCAAGGCACGTGATATCTTCTAGAAGTCAGAAATGACAAAGTAGTAGATATTCCCCAAAAGCCTTTAGAAAGAAAAACAGTAATAATCTTGGATTTAATCCAATGAGGTTAATCCAATGAGGTTCCTTTTATTTTTATTTTTTTCTTTTCTTTTTTCCCAATAGTTTATTGTCAAATTGGTTTCCATACAACACCCAGTGCTCTTCCCCACACGTGCCCTCCTCCATTACCACCACCTCTTTCGCCCCTCCCCTCCCCCTTCAACCCTCTGTTCATTTTCAGTATTCAGTAGTCTCTCAGGTTTTGCATCCCTCTCTCTCCCCAACTCTTTTTCCCCCTTCCCCTCCCCCTGGTCCTCCATTAGGTTTCTCCTGGTCTCCTGGTAGACCTATGAGTGCAAACATATGGTATCTGTCCTTCTCTGTCTGACTTATTTCATTCAGCATAACACCCTCAAGGTCCATCCACTGTGCTACAAATGGCCAGATTTCATTCTTTCTCATTGCCATGTAATAGTCCATTGTATACATATACCACATCTTCTCAATCCATTCATCAGGTGATGGACATTTAGGCTTTTTCCATGATTTGGCTATTGTTGACAGTGCTACTATGAACATTGGGGTACATGTGCTCCTATGCATCAGCACTTCTGTATCCCTTGGGTAAATCCCTAGCAGTGCTATTGCTGGGCCATAGGGGAGTTCTATGGATAGTTTTTTGAGGAACAATGAGGTTCCTTTTAGAATTCTGATGTCTAGAACTATAAGATAATGCACTTGTTAGGTGTTAAGCCTTCAGGATCATTATAATTTGTACCAGTAACCCTAGGAAATGAGTATATTTTTCTATTAGAGACCATGATGATATATCATTTCCTGTGTGGTAATATTAGCTTTAACCTTCTACTGACAGTCCTCAAAATCTCTGAATTTTTACCCTTCCTTAGTTTACTGATATCCTTATAAAGGCTGTGTTTTCCTTCGAGAAAGAATGAGCTAGATCATTGCTATATTCACTTGCTATGGCATTGTAGGAACATTCTTCTTGGGAAGTTGGACCCTCCTGTAGTCCTTGGGTTTTGAGTCTGAAAACTGCCTCAGAAACAAAGCAAGCACACAAACAAAACCAGACAAGTTATTGTGATTGCTTTACATTGAGTCAGTTACATTCAACTTCCTGACCATCCATGTGATTTTCTTCCTATAGATGGAGCACTACCTTGGTTGAACACACATCATTCTTACCCTAGGATTACTATCTTTGTTAACTTTCCTAAATACCCTTTGCAGGTCAGGCACCTTTTGATGCCAATTAGATGCTGCTAGTAATTAAAATAATTCATTCCTCTTCTGATGAATAACTGCCACCTCCTGACCTCTGTGATTGCTATCAGGGAATCCGGGTCTTCAGTAACATCTCGTCCCCTCGGCTTTCACTTACAGAGGAGAGCCACTAATGAGTGCGTCAGCAATGCTGTGTCCCTCTCAGTGGTGCTTTACTAATCATCATGGTACTTGCCTTGTCCTTCAGGCCCTGCCAAGGAACATACTCTCATGATGATTGTTCTGATCTTAAAGAGTTTTCCTTAGAACACTTCTTTCACTCTCTCCCATGGTAGTTTCGACACTTCTTTTTAAAAAAATATTTAATGTTTATTTATTTTTGAGAGAGACGGAGAGGGCAAGAGAGAGACAGAGCATGAGTGGGGGAGGGACAGACAGAGAGGAAAACGGAGAATCCGAATCAGGCTCCAGTTTCCGAGCTGTCAGCACAGAGCCTGATGTGAGGCTGGAACCCATGAACTACAAGACCATGACCTGAGCCGAAGTTGGACACTTACCTGACTGAGGCACCCAGGCATCCCAGTTTTGACATTTCTAACTCACTTAGTGTGGATCATCACTTCTAAGCTTTCAAAGTCATCTTGTACCATACTTGCCCTGACTTCTGAGATTTTGCCACAATATTAAATTCTGTATCATGGGGAAAGGTCTTCACATTGTTAAACTGTTTTTTTATCCAGCTTTGTATTCTGCCCTCTGCCTTTCTTTTGACCAACTCAGAATCCAGTTCCAGTATTATTGTTTGCCAATGTCGACTAGCTCTTGGGACCCCTCCATGGGATATTTACCTTTCTGCTTAATTGACCCAGCATTTCCATGACAGGGTTATGGTGTCATTTCATGTCAGGTAATGTCCTGGGGGCCGGGAGGAGAGCTGAGGGTGAGGGGGATGCATCTTGTCCTGTAACACAAAGTTTCTGCATTATCTTCCAGCAAGAGGAGAACCCTTTACTTTTAAAAGAAAGAGTGGACCACATTTTGAAGCCCAAAGGGCACAGAAAATTCAAGATTCAATAATTTCAAGTACACGAACTTGTTGTTCCCAGCCCAAATTTCAGAATCACATGTAACTTTAGAATCTTGACATTTTCATAACTGGCCTGCTTGTTTTGATAATTCAACCTTCTCAGCTCTCTTAACGTTACATTTTGCTCTAGATCTGAATTATCATTCTTTTCCTGCCCTCCTAGTGCAGAGTAGTGGGGATGAGAGTCCTTTATAAGCTGGTGAGGGAGTTGTCTGGCTTTCCCTTTTGACTTCTGATTTTGATTAACCACCCTGAGCCTTCCATTGTTTTTCTTCAATGCTTTGACAGCTCCCAGCTAGAGCTCTCTGTTTCTTTAGTCCTTGCAACTACCACTGCTTACAATTGCTTAAACACCTGAGAAATCACATCCATTAGGCACTCTTTCCACTTCTATTGATGCAATTTGGTGGTGGTGAGAGTGTTGGCAGTTTCCCCTGGACAGCATGACTTGGGTTATAACGGAGTTTGACCCTCAGCTGATGCTGAGAGCTTCACCGCCTGTCTGCTTGCACAGACTGTGGTTCCTAAGTCACATTTTGAGAGTCGTCTTCCTAGGACTATACCTGGCTCAAAATCTCTCAGCCATGATTGTCCGGGAAAAAGATTCTGAGGTAGAGATTTGTGTTTCAGATCCAGTCAGCCTGATATTATCTGAGCTAATTTCTCTAAAGTATGGGACACAAGGCTGGGCACAGGAAGAAGTTTGATGTGATGCTGCAAAACAGGATCTTTAGCTGATAACACATGACCCTCTGTGCTGTTTATTAGAGACCTCCCTCCACACTGAGCCACGATGGCTGGACCACACTATCCCCTATTGATCAGCCATGGGTGTGGGCAGACCTGGGAAGGTTCTGGTAACCTTGGTTGAGGGAGCTTTCTTGGATGAGATAACAGAAGCAATAATCAGGTCTAGGGTATGAGCAGTGAACAACCCTGCCAACAGCCAGAAGTGTCTCCATTTCGGAAGGAGAGACGTGGAATGTGCCCACAGTGCTCTCTACTGGTAGAAATGATGCTCTTCCCTTGGACCCATAACAGACACAAACCTTTTTTTTTTTTCATAATTTCTTTTTACATTTATTTATTTTTGAGGGACAGAGAGTGAACAGTGGAGGGTCAGAAAGAGAAGGAGACACAGAATCTGAAGGAGGTTCCAGGCTCTGAGCTAGCTGTTAGCACAGAGCCTGACGTGGGACTAGAACCCACAAACGTGAGATCATGACCTGAGCCAAAGTCGGATGCTCAACCAACTGAGCCACCCAGGTGCCCCTCACAAACCTTATTTTAATTTCAATTTTCTGTATTAATCAGTTTCTGAGAGTAAGGGTTGGTAAGCTTGTGCTATTGAACACTATATTTTTATGTTTGCTAAGTTGGTTTGCGATCCCTGAACGATCCTTTGTGGTTTGATCCATTGTATGCTCTAAACTCTAGCATTCACTGTATCTCGTACAATATGCCTTGTTCTCCAAATTGGGCTACATCCAATTTTACCATCACTCTTCCCACATTTTTATTACTACTGCAGTAATTTCTGTGGAGTAATCTTATCGCTTATATTTATATATTTAAGACAACTAACTATAGTTTATAACTGAGACACTGACAATGTATCTTATTTCTAAACAATAAGAATTTGAATTATTAAGTCATTGAGGGGATCAATTATAAAGAATGAAATAAACCAAAACAAGCACAATATTTTTGAAATGAAAATAATGGATCTTAATTAACTGGGAGATACAAAGTATTTCAGTGACTAATTTTGATAGGAAGAAGATAACAGATTGAATCATGCAGAATAATACATCTGGCTAGTCACTTTGCTTTCTAAGCTACATATATGATAGTGGTTGCATGGATTGGACCTTGGGATATTTATTAACTTTGGAAGAGATCATTAGGCACTATATATAGTGTGGTGAGGATGATAGAAACCCTAGATAATAGAAACCCTACTCAATATCTAGAGTTAATTTTATATAAGAATTTGTATCATTAGAACTAAAGGGACGATGGGGTGCCTGGGTGGCTCAGTCAGTTAAGCAGCCGTCTTCAGCTCAGTTCATGATTTCTCAGGCTGTGAGTTCGAGCCCAGCATCGGGCTTGTGCTGACAGCTCAGAGCCAGGAGCCTGCTTCAGATTCTGTGTCTCTGTCTCTCTTTGCCTCCCCCATGCTCACCTTCTATCTCTCAAAAATGAATACGTGTTCAAAAAGACTTAGAACTAAAGAAGGACACACCCAAAGAGGACACTAAAATAATAAAAAAATAATAGCTATACAGAACAGCCTCTCTTTCTAGGACTGAGGAAACACAGGAGAGATTTTGATACTACCATAATCTAGAAGGTCAGCAGAGGTTCCAAATGGAATTTGGATTCAGAGCCCTTAGGAAGCAGAGAAGTTCAATTGCTGCTAGTACCTCTTCTCACACACAGTGAGGCTAGTCTGGCAGGTGCTACTGTTGTGAAGTGTCATTACTGAGGAGAATCTGACAAGACATCAGTAATAGAGGAGTCCTCTCTCATCCATGGTTTGCCTTCTGTGGTTTTAGTTACCCACGGTCAAGTGGGGTCTGGTGTATCGACGGGTCGTATTGTCAGAAGGTTGATAGTAGACCAGCACTATGTCAGGATACTATGCTGTTCACTTCACTGCATCTCATCATGTAGGCATTTTATCACCTCACATCCTCACAAGAAAAAGGGTGAATACAGGACAGGACCTGATTCTGAGACAGAGAGAGAGAGAGAGAGTGAGAGAGAGAGAGAGAGAGAGAGATTGTTTTCACAGAACTTTTCTTATAGTATACTGTTAAAAATTGTTCTACTTTTTATTAGCTATTATTAATCTCTTCCAGTGCCTAATATAAAAACTGAACTTTCTCATATGCATGCATATGGGAACACGTAGTATATTTAGAGTTTGGAACTATCTGCGGTTGGAGGCTCTGCTGGAGGTTTTGGAATGCATCTCTGCGTCAGAAGACATTCCCCCACCCCTGCCTTCCAGGATCCCACTAAGCCATCTCTTCACAAGGACTAGTGGGAAGTCAGCTGGTAAGGAGAGCTCTGATTGGTGGGGCTGCGGCCCCAGTGTCTCTCAGCAGATTTAGATTTGCAGCAAGGAGAGACTAGCTTGTAATCAGCCCACAACTGCATGCAGTCATATCTGGTAAAGTGCACACACATGCTCTGTAATATTCCGTAAATAATTCAAAAACACATCGTGTTAGTTTGGGCATGCTACTGGATTGTGAACCTCATGGGTAAACAGAACTTACGGTCTTCTGGAAGAGTTACTGTCTTACATAAATTCCACTTCATGTCGGCTTCTCTAATAACTTTCAGGACAAATCACATTATTAATTCTCTTACTATAAAATAAAGTACAGCTTCCTGATTCCCAAAAGGTGAATTTATTTTAATGCCTTTCCAATGTTCAAAAGCCTACCATGAGTGTATTATATTCCTGACATCAGTTCTACTCTTGACCTTGACCTACTAGTAATCTGTAAAATATGTTTTTGACAATTTGAGCATGTATTAATGACAAACGTTAATGCCTATTATATATTATGCTTCAAACTACACGAAATGTAAGATTTATATGAATACACATAACATTATTTTATTAAAAACATATTTGTCCATGGAGAAACATTTTAAATAGAGTACATGTTTATGGAGAATATAATTCCACCTACACATATTTAAACCTTTCATTATGAAACGCAGGAAACCTTTAGAGCTGCATGTTCTACAGAAGAGGTGTTTTATTAATAAAAAATTCACAACCATGTATAACAATCAAATGCAATTCAAAAAATGTACCATATATTGCCACAGATTATGATGTTTGCAAAGGAGAAATCCCATTTTAAATTATTTTTGAAATGTAACAATGTAAAGAATTTTTCTTCTTATTAAGATAGTCAGAATTTTCTCTTCTGATTCACTAGGCTTATTTTTCCTCTTTAATACAAGTTCTGATAGTTTGCTGGATCTATAGATTTTTTTTATGGTTTATTTATTTTCGAGTCAGAGAGAGACAGAGCACAAGTGAGGGAGGGGCAGAGAGAGAGGGAGACACAGAATCCGAAGCAGGCTCCAGTTTCTGAGCTTTCAGCACAGAGCCCGATGCGGTGCTTGAACCCACAACCATGAGATCATGACCTGAGCCAAAGTTGGATGCTTAACCGACTGAGTCAACCAGGCACCCCTGGATCTGTAGATTATTAATTGTATGTGCATGGAATTATAACAAATACAAATTGCCTTTAAAACATAGATGCATTTAGGGGTACCTGTGCCACTCAGTAGGTTAAATATCTGACTCATGATTTCAGCTCAGGTCTTGATCACATGGTTTGTGAGTTTGAGCCCCATGTTGGGCTCTGCACTGACTGCACGAAGCCTGTTTCGAATTCACTCTTCCTCTCTCTTTCTGCCCTTCTCTCCTCAAAATAAATAAATAAACTTAACAAAATAAAATAAAATATAGATGCATTGTGACTTGGAAATAGTCAGTCTTCCAGAACTAGCAAAAAAAAAAAAAATTTTTGCAACTGACATGGATGTTGACATTTTTCTTCTAGAGTTTTGATTTATATAAAACTGTATCTGAATTGTTTTGTATGGCATGGTCAAGGTTCCCCAATCACTGCTCAATTCCATTTAGGGGCTTGTTCCTTAATCATCACCATTTCCTGGGAAATCATCAATTGTATAATATTGTGATTCTTTTCTTAATTTATTAATGTTTTTAATTTATTTTTGAGAGACAGAGAGAGACAGTGTGAGCAGGGGAGGGTAGAGAGAGAGGGAGACACAGAATCCAAAGACAGGTTCCAGGCTCTGAGCTGTCAGCACAGAGCCAGATGCAGGGCTCAAACCTATGAACCATGAGATCATGACCTGAGCAGAAGCTGAACACTCAATGGACTGAGCCACCCAGGAGCCCTTATTGTGATTCTTTACAAAGAGAGTCTCTACTTGGTTATTAGCTGTATCCCTGTACAACTATACTTCTCTCTCTCTTTATCTCTCATATTATGAAATATGGGATAATAAACTATTAATTGGATGTTAGCTAACATAAAACAAAGGTATAATGAAATGCAGAAATAAATGCAATATAAAGTAGATACACACAATATTTGAATTTAATATTTATTTTTAAATAGAAATATTTATTTTCTTTTTAAAATTTTAATGCTTAATTTTGAAAGAGATAGGGAGACACAGTGTGAGCAGGGGAGGGGCAGAGAGAGGGAGACACAGAATCTGAAACAGGATCCAGGCTCTGAGCTTATAACACAGAACCTGTTGTGGGGCTTGGACTCACAGACCATGAGATCATGACTTGAGCCAAAGTTGGATGCCTAACTGACTGAGCCACTCAGAGACCCCTAGAAATATTTATTTTTGAAATGTAACATACATTTTTACTTATTATTGATTTTAAGTAAAGTATATGATTTTTGTTGTTTGTTTATTAGCAGGAAATACTAAAATGTACCAAGTGACAATATGGCCCTAACACTTCACAAACAGTAACTCTCTGAGATTATGCAAAACAATTACTATTATTTCTATTTTAAGATGTAAAGCTTCAACTGTTTAAGAGCACACAGTGCTTGGAGATTGGGGTCAGGGCAAGGCAGCATTTTTGGAACACCTACACCCATCCCATTAATATAGTCAATCAAATAGGCAAATGTCTAAGAGAACAAATATGTTCAATTTTACAAGAATATCTAATCACTCATTTTTAAATCTGAGTACAGATTGCTGTTTTAAGAGAAGTTAGTTGAAATAGAATATAGAAATGTATAAATAAATAAACACATAGCTATAAATGTAATAGACATTGCCATCTAGATAGTCTCTGGAAGATAGTAGCAGAGTGAAATGAGAGGAAAAGAATGAGAAACAGCAGTCAGAGTTAAATATGCTTCCTGAACATGAAGAAAGACCACTTGTCAAGAACCCTAGAGAGGCAAGTCCCACAATTTGAAGGAAGTACAGAAGGTGAAATTGTGACATAGTAGGAGGTTTATTCTATTTATTCAAAACTATATATTATTTGCCTCCAATGCCACCTTTGCCTACATTCTGTATTTTCTCTTGAATATGTCTGTTAGCTAAGAAAATTAATGAAGATCTAAGAGAGAATAATAAAGGCTGTTTACTCAGAGCTTACTATGAGGAGGGAGTCAGCCACCATCTCCTATCTTGGCAGAGGGTCAAAAGCAGGCAGAGAATAAAGAAAGCTTTATAATGGGGGGGGGAAGAATTGCCAGGTGTGTCATAACTGGAAGCTGTTGGCATGGGGACATTGAAGGTGGGCTAACAATAAGACAAGAAGAGAGGCATCTCATGTGATTGGTTGGGAGCACATATCTGACTTTCTTTGCTTGGGTCCTAAATTGGAATAAGGGACAAAAATTAGGGAAGTTGTCTGACCAAGTTCTGGCTATTTGGGGTCATTTATTACAAAGGTAGAGGTTTGGCTTCCCAAGCTGGTTGCTGCAGAAGTTGTGAGTCAGGGTTTTACTTTCATATGTGGCCTGCCATGGGCCATGTGATTCTTCAGGCTCTCAAAGTCAGCACTAAACTCTAGGAAAAACAAAGGGCTCATCTCTGAATAAACTGAAACAATCTCCTGGAATATTTGTAAGCAAGAATAAATGTCATGTGTTGGAATTGGAGAAACTGGTTCCGCAATAATTTATTCTAAAGAAAGGTCTATCAGACCGCTAATCTGAGGATTAGATGGGAACTTTTCTTAGAATGAATTTAGGAAAGCAGCATGAATACTTAGTCTTTTGTTTTCAAGCAAGAACAGAAAAGATGATTGCCAGGCATAATAGAAGTTATGGCAAAAAATAGAAAGATCAATAAGGATGGACAGAAAACATGAGCCCCCATGTTTTTATTTTCTAAAATGTCTAATATTACAGACAATTTAAGAAACAGACACAACGAAAGCAATGACAGCAACATCTTCAAAATTTCTAATTATCATACTCAGAGGGATTACAACTGAGACACCAGGCACCCCACTATTGACACATTTTGTACCGTCACTGGTTTCCCATTTTTGCAGCATTGGCACCTTCATTCCAGAATCCCTAATGCTTACATGTGTCTTCTGTAGAATCTCTGAAATATTGATGACATCTTTTTGGTTTCCTCATTAGAGATACAGAAAACCTGCGATGTATATGTTTTATATTTTTGGAAGAATAATGATTTTTAGAATAATAATTTTACTTTAAAATATATTTGTTTGAATGCTTCATTTCATTTGACTTTAGAAATAAATAGTTCTTTTACGTAAAAGTGTAGATACATACTTACACACATGTGTAAATACCTAATGAATCTTCTTCTGAAGATTTTGCAGATACAGAATTAAATTCCAAACAACATAGAGACAACACATCATTTCTTTAAAACAAAGTCCAATATTCTTACATTTCATTGTTTATGGAACACAGAACATTTGTTCAATTTAATTTTTAATTGAGGATCATGATGTTTCTTTGCTGTGGTTTTTGACGATGGGTGACTAGGTGGGACTATAAATCTAATACATATTGTTATAAGGAAAGAAATGACCAAGGTCTACTTCAAGCTCCGTCCTTGGTCTATCTGTCATAGAGAAGTAAGCATAAACCAAATCCAATTTGTTCTGCAAGTGCTGATTTTGATTGGGATAAACCAATGCTCATGAAATTATTTACCAAATTTAGCGAAAAAAACCCCCAACCTTTTAAGTTCAGTCTAAGCTTAGCTAATGAGAGATATTTATATTACTGATTGGATTGCAATGCCTTTTTCAAGTTTTTATATGAATCTCGACACCTAATTATAACTGTCTTTCTAAGTAACACAAAATTATTAAGGTTAACACAGGGGACAATTTTCTGAGATTACCCTTTTGACACATCAAGTCAAAAGCTAAATGACTTGCAAATGACATTAAAATAAATATGAATGTTTTATAAGGTAATGTTTTAAAAATAGCTATATTTAAAAATAAAAAAAATACTGGTTACCTCACCATTTCTTGGCAGATGTCTTAATTGCTCCAAACTTAAGAATTGATAATTCATATTTTAGAAAAAAATCTCTTAGAATTAAGGTACTCTTTCCAAGTCAAGGTATTCTATGTGGATAGTATTTATTATACTGAGATAATCTCTCAGTGATAGCATGTGATATTTATTTGCACACAGCATTGAAAACAGCACACTAATTACATTTAGGAATATACTTATTTTTATCATCATATCAGTAATCTTATGATGATTTGCTTTTATTAAAAATTTTAAATAGCGAAGTGAAAATCTATAATAGCATCTTCAATTTTGTGGGAAGTTTATATTTTGTCTTACTTATTTAGACATATGTTATAAATCTATACCTACTCCATATCTATTATTAGGCTACATATATTTTGTCTGCCTTTATGAGAAATTTAACATTTCCCTTAACTTCAGTCAGTTGTGAGTTGCTTTATGTTAATAAGGAGTGTGTGTTCAGGCTTCGGATGGTGAGGTGAGAGAACACACATAATGGATGATAATGCATCTTTGCAAGAAAGAGATGTATTTAATATGCAAAGCATATGTGTGCATAAATTAAAATATTGGAAAATATATTTATATTATGCTATGTCTTGTCTTTAAATAACTTTCGAATAGCAGCATAAACTTTGATTGCAGATTTTATAAAATTTACTTAAAACACTGACATAACCAGTGGTTTTGCAGATACAGAAGTAGTATACAAAGAAGTAGTTTAGGGGGCGCCTGGGTGGCTCAGTCAGTTAGGCATCCAGCTTCAGCTCAGGTCATGATCTCACAGTTCGTGGGTTCGAGCTCTGCACTGGGCTCTGTGCAGACAGCTAGCATAGAGCCTGGAGCCTGCTTCAGATTCTGTATCTCTCTCTCTCTCTCTCTCTGAGCCTCCTCTGCTCATACTGTCTCTCTCCATCTCTCAAAAAAAAAAAAGAAGTAGTTTAGTAATCACCATATATTATATAATCAGCACTAATAAGATATTACTAGTGTTGAAGTTAAAAATGGGGGAAAAAACTTAATATCGAATGTCTCACATTAGAGTTTATTTTAATATTTTTCACCACCTTAAAATGACCAAAATATATCCAAATATGCTTTAAAATATTACATAAAAGTGAGACCTGAAACCATAAAACTCGTAGAAGAAAACATAGGAAATAATTTCCTTGACATTGACCACAGAAATGTCTCCACAGGCAAGGGAAGCAAAAGCAAAATTAACCTATTGGGACTACTCCAAAATAAAGAGCTTTGCACAGCAAGGAAAACCATCAAAAAAATATAAAAGGCAACCTAGTGAATGGGAAAAGATATATGCAAATGATACCTCATATGGAATTAATATCCAAAATAAATAATTTATGTAATCCAATACCAAGAGAACTGAAGTTCAAAGAATTAGTATGTGATTCAGTAATTCTACTACTAGGTATTTACCCAAAGAAAATGAAAATTCTAATTTGAAAAGGTATATGCATGCCAATCAATGTTCATTGCAGCTTTATTTACAATAGCCAAGATATGAGAGCAAGTATCTATTGATAAATGAATGGATAAAAAGACTTGTGTATATGGAACAAAGACCATGTCACAATTACTCGTAGGAATTACCGCTACTGAGAATGCACCAGGGGTGCGTGGGTGGCTAAGTTGGTTAAATGTCTGACTTCAGCTCAGGTCACAATCTCACTGTTTGCAAGTTCAAGCCCTGTGTCTGGCCCTGTGCTGACAGCTCAGAGCTTGGAGACTGCCTCGGATTTTGTGTCTCCCTCTCGCTGCCCCTCTCCCACTACCATTCTGTTTCTGTTTCTGTCTGTCTCTCTCTCTCAAAAATAAATAAACTTAAAATAATTTAGAATGCACCAACAACTGGATCTGAGGGCCTATGAGAAGCTTCGGCCAAGGAGAGGATGGTAAGGAGCACTCTGCCCCCAGCATCTAAAGAACAAGTGGAAATGCAGAGTGCTCTCAGAAGACTACAAATGGAGAAAAGATAGATAATTTCAGTACAAATGACAACAACTCTAACAGGACTACTTCATGAAAATCCGTTTCAGTGGATGAAAAGAAGAAAAGGAAGGTGTATGTTAAAACCTGAACTGGCAATCTGGACAATCAAATGAGAGAGGTATCCCCAAATTTCAAGCAAAGGTACACAGATTTGGGAATCAAAAGGGAACAGGTGAGAACCCAGAGGTCCCGTTAGGCAGGGCCACTCCTGCAATTCCATGGAAGCCATTCACATGGCGTTCAGCTCCCTAGGTTTCTGGATGGTTGTGTTCCCAGATGCAGAAAATCCTTGTGTGAACAATAGGAGTTCAGAAAATGAAAAGAACAGAGGATCCGAGGAGGTAAAGTGATAAGAAAATAGATAATAGTAGAACATTTTCCTGAATTAAGAATCAGGAAATTGAAAAGGGTCATGGATCCCAGACAGCTTGGTAGGAAAAAACAGTCACCCGCTGGAGCTAGAGAATACCAAGGACAAAGACAGAATGTCACAAGCTCCCAGGTCGGACAGTAAAAATAATACCTGCCTTATAGAGACTGGGGAGCTGACCTTCACCCAGCTGGACTCATAGGCTAGTGGCCAGAGAATATTTTGAATCACATCCTTTTAGAACCGCAGAAAGCAGAAAGCTGACCACAATCACGGCACTTCCTGCCAGGGGCGGGGACGATGTGACCGCTGGCCAGCAGAGGCATGGCCCTCTCACGTCTCATTTTGGGCTGTTAGAACAAAGGCCAACGGTGCTTTGAGAGAAGATCCTGAGTAGGTCTGCTTTCTCAGTAAGCTAAGGCCAAATGGCATTACTTTTTCAAGCACATTTTTTTTTCACTTGTTCATCTTGTATTGTTCTGAGACCAAAAGACAACTAAGTAAGGATAAAATAAATGTATACTAGTTCCTTAAGTATGTTAGTAAAGTGAGATTTGTAACTGTTTTGGTATCAAAAGTAACAAATTTCTTAGTCTATCTTGTGTTGACAAGGGTCTGTCTGATTTCTGAGATTATTCTGATGGAAAGGAAACCTTTGGGCAAGTGGTCGGTGCTAACAGTTGTTTCAGGGGCACCTGGGTGGCTCAGTCGGCTGAGTGTCCAACTTTGGCTCAGGTCATGATCTCACAATTTGTGGGTTCAAGCCCTGCATCGCGCTTTGTGCTGACAGCTAGCTCAGAGCCTGGAGCCTGCTTTAGATTCTGTTCCTCCCTCTCTCTCTGACCCTCCCCTGCTTGCGATGTCTCTGTCTCTCAAAAATAAAAATAAAAATAATAAAACAATTTAACAGCTGTTCTATAAGAAAGATGGGGGGTACTTAGAAGTTCTGTGATTTGCTACCTGCTATGCATTTTGAGACAGTCTGAGACAACAAAGTTTTAGAAAAATAAGAAACAGAGGAAAGGGGTCAGTTTTTTTTTTAGTTACTATATACTCATTCCATTAAGTTGACTTTTATCTATCTGTATCTATTTACTGCGTTTAATTCTTTATCATTATCTTTTGCTGAGTAGATAAATTGCTTTAAAATTTTCCCAGTTACCAGTGCTGATAACTTTGTGCTTTTAAAAGGTTATAGAACTAGTATAACAACGGGTGAAAAATTTCTGTCTTATGCATATTTTTGGCAAAGCAAAATTTATTTGGGGAGTTTTCAGAGAGAAAAAGAATGTCTAGCATCAGTGTCATTAACTGAATTTTACTGCATTTTGGATATGAATATTTCCTTTCAAACTTTTTTCCATCTCAAGAGATTATGACTCAGTTTTTCTCCCAGTTTATGTAGCTGGAGAATTCTAGAAAACCAGGCATCAGTGTGCTTTGAAACACTTTGGTGTAGCACAGTTAAGAAAGCACAATGAGAAATATATGCAAAACCATGATGTCATATCAGTGTTCAAATATGCCTAATAAAACAACGGTACACTATTACCTGTCATTCTACAGATTGCTGAATATTGTTTAAAACTTTTTACTTTTTAAAATATTTTTAATGTTTTATTTATTTTTGAGAGAGAGAGAGCGAGCGAGCATGAGCAGGGGAGGGTCAGAAAGAGAGGGAGATACAGAATCTGAAGCAGGCTCCAGGCTCTGAGCTAGCTCTCAGCACAGAGCCTGATGCCGGGCTCGAACCCATGAACTGAGAGATCTGAGCCGAAGTCAGACGCTCAACCAACTGAGCCACCCAGGCGCCCCATTTAAAGCTTTTTAATGTTTATTTATTTTTGAGAGAGCGAGAGAGAGGGAGAGAGAGAGAGAGAGAGCGAGCATGAGTGGAGGAGGGGCAGTGACAGAAGGAGACACAGAATCCAAAGCAGGCTAAGGCTCTGAGCTGTCAGCACAGAGCCCAACGCAGAGCTCAAACTCCTGAGCCATGAGATCATGACCTGAACGGAATTCAAATGCTCAACTGACTGAGCCACCCTGGTGCCCTCTCAATGTTGTTTTAAATAGGCATTTCAAGTTCTGGTTAAAACTTGGAAAAGTGGATGGGCACATATTGCAGTTTGCTGTAGAATTTGGTGTGATATTTGTGGATTGTTTTTTGTTAACATATTTTCAAAAATTAAACAGTATCAATTGTGCCTGAGATATTGTAATTTTATGAATTAACCCTTAGGAAATTCATCAATTAGATCAACACTGGACTATAAACAAGGATTTTTACTAAAATTTATTATTTAACCCTCCAAAATGACTATAATTCAGATATTTAATAAGTTATTAATAACATGTTGTAGTATATACAGCCATACAATAAAATTTGTCAACAAAATTTTTAAATTTCTTTCTTTTATATTTACTGACATAAAAAGATGTCTTTATTATTTCAAATAAATAATGATGGTTTTTAGCATTACATTTTTTACAGTAATACTATCTTTTTTAACATGAGCTTCTGTGTTTTTTAAAATTATCAAAACATTAATATATATTTTCTTCAAGACATTCTTTTCTAGCTTTACTGAGGTAGAGTTGCAAATAAAAATTGTATATACCAGGTATACGATGTAATGATTGGATTCGCATATACATTGTGAAATGATTACCACAAACTAATCCAAGACATTCATCATTCCACATTGTTTTTGTGTATTTATTTCTTTTGCTTTTTGTGGTGAGAACACTTAAAATATACTGTCTTAGTAAATTTAAGTATATGATACAGAATTGCTAACTATAGCCACCATATTAGATCCACAAGCGGCGCCTGGGTGGCTCAGTCAGTTAAGTCTAAGACTTCAGCTCAGGTCATGATCTCCGGGTTTGTGGGTTGGAGCCTATGTCAGGGCTCTGTCCTGACAGCTCAGAGCCTGGCACCTACTTTGAATTCCATGTCTCCCTCTGTCTCTGTTCCTCTCTTGCTCCTGCTCTGTCTCTCTCAAAAATAAATAAAAACACTAAAAAAAAAAATCCACAGAATGTATTCACCTTCTAACTAAAAGTTGGTACCCTTTGATGGCATTTCCCCCTGAACCCCCCAGCCCTTGGCAACCACCATTAGACTTTTTACATATTTCATATAGGGGATTTGTCCTTCTCTGTCTGACTTATTTCCCTAGTGTAACCTCCTCCAGATTCATCATGATGTTACAACTATCAGGATTTCTTTCTTTTTAAAAATTTTTTTGATGTTTATTTATTTTGAGAGAAAGAGAGACAGAGTGTGAGGGGGTTGGGCAGAGAGAGAGGGAGACACAGACTTTGAAGCAGGCTTCAGGCTCTGAGCTGTCAGTACAGAGCATGATGCGGGGCTCGAACTGATGAGTGAGATCATGACCTGAGCCAAATTTGGACACTTAAGCAACTGAGGCACCCAGGTGCCCCAGGATTTCTTCCTTTTTTAAGGCTAAATAATATTCTCTCTTTCTCTTTCTCTCTCCTAAAGTAAATATTTATATATGTGTGAATTTATAATTATATATAGAGAAAAACTATATAAATATAGATAATCATGTTTTCTTTAACTATCTGTCAATACATACTTAATACTCAATACACGTTTATTTTGAGACTCTTTTTAAAATTTTTTTAATGTTTATTTTTGAGAGAGAGAGAGCGAGTGAGCGAGCGTGCACAAATACAAGAGTGGGGGGGGGGGGACAAGGAGAGGGAGACATATAATCCAAATCATGCTCCAGGCTGTGAGCTGTTGACACAGAGCTGGATATGGGGCTTGAACTCAGGAACCAGGAGATCATCACCTGAACCTAAGTCGGACGCTTAACTGATGGAGCCACTCAGGCATCACTACTTCTATTTTAGGTTTACACCCCAAAACAATGCACAATATAGCTTTTAAATGGCATTGAGCTATGTACAGATAATATGCCCAAGATTATGGCTCAATTAATTTAGATCTTTATTTCACTGAGAATATCAAGGAAGGCTTGTTTCCTGTATAAATATTTAATTATATTTTTAATGTAAAATTTTTCAATGGCAGGTAATTTGTGATGCCTGTTCAGAACAATAAAAGAAGTGAGGACAAAATCCACTGCTTGGGGCAGATGGTGCTATGTTAACAGGAGACACATAGAACAGACCTAATCTACAGATTTCTCTACCTT
Organism: Suricata suricatta; assembly: GCF_006229205.1. Taxonomy (NCBI): domain Eukaryota; kingdom Metazoa; phylum Chordata; class Mammalia; order Carnivora; family Herpestidae; genus Suricata; species Suricata suricatta. The sequence continues at coordinate 133,803,892 of NC_043705.1, read as the reverse complement.
AAATAAAATGAACTTCAAAGGTAGATCAACTTTCAAATATATAAAGTAGATCAAATAGAAGTTTAGTTGAAGTACATTTTTAAAAAAGTTTACTTATGCTTATTTTGAGAGAGGGACACTGAGAGAAACAGAGAGAGAGAGAGAATCTGAACCAGATTCTGCACTGTCAGCACAGAGCCCACTGTGGGGCTCAAACCCATGAACCGTGAGATCAGGACCTGACCTGAAATTAAGAGTCAGACACTTCAGCAACTGAATCACCCAGGTGCCACTCTTCCAGGTATATTTAAACTTACGGATATTAGGAGAAAATAGTGACTGGAGACTCTTTTACTTTAAATGAGTTTGTCTCCAGGATCATTGGCTTATTAAACCAAACTAAAACAAAACAAGACAAAATAATACAAATGAAATCAACCAAACAATAATAATTAAAAAAAATACAATAATTATTCAAAATTTTCTGTCTTTAATCTGGGAGAGTCAACTTTATTTATAGAAAAAATGTATGGGGTACAAAACAGAAGTCCAATTGCCTTAGACAATGATTTCTGATGGCAAATTCTTTGGTATGTAAAATTTCCCAGAACATAGATTGGTAGAAGACTCATGCATCATATTTATCAACAGTGATTGGTGTAGGTGACTTAGATGCTTATCATATGGGGAAGGAAGGTAACCTCAGCATTCAAATATAAGGCAATATTTTTAGCATAGCAAAGGTAAGAGTCAGTTCTTTGTGAGCAGGGGTCAATAGCCTATTTTCTTGAGGGGAGGTAAAACAGGTTTCTCAGGAAATGTAATATTTGCTCCCATAAACCAAAAGAAGAAATTCCTATAATTTTCTTCACAAGGTACAATTAGCATGTTTTTTTAGGATATGGGGACAAGTCACTACTGATAACAGTCAGCAATGTGCCTTGGGGGTCCGTGCTCAGCCAACAAAAATTGCATGGGGGTATACATTGGTCACCATTTGATGGCAGGAGCCTTGCAAATCCGCCTTACCTCACAAGGAGATTTTCTCAACTTCATTAGTTCAGAAAATGGCTTCCAGCAAATGTATATTGCCTCTATTGTTTAAACATCTCAACCAGCGAGAAACTTTAAAAAATAAAATTATATTGACAATTGTTGAAAAATAGAATTTGAAACAAAATTTGCCACCAACTCAGAAATCTTCTCCCCAAAGGTAGAAGGGAAAGAAGACAGTTTCAAAGTTGAGTAAGCTTTACACCAGGATGTGATGTCCAATCACAGACAATCTTCCGGAAAGACTGCAAAGTCAGAACAATATGTCACTGTTTCTAAGGCCAAGCAGATACAACCCATTATAGACTGATTCTCTGGATATGACAACTAGTCTTCCACTAAAAAAACCCAACAACATCATTTGTCACACATGATGCATCCTAAGTTTGCCTGGCAGTTAGAATGGCCGTTTTAGTTAGCTAATTGACTTTTTCCACAGAAAAAGTTAACTTCTCTTATCTTTCTACCACCTCAAAGTGGAACTTTGAGTAGAGTACCTGTCTATGTTAGGCTCCTCCTTCCCACAGAAACTGGGAAGTGGAGAAGCTATCTTCCTTGTTGATGACCTTTCAAAAGACATGGCTTCCAAGTCCTTGAGGAAAGAGTCCTGCATTATAAAACTGGTAAAAGCCTATGTATTTAATAAAATGGCTTGTATATATTCCAAAGAGGTGGAGAAATATATTGTAAGTACTGTTTTCCAATGTGAATGTAAAGAGTGTACCCTTCCTTTGTTCCTAACTAGGGAGAATTGCTTTTTTTCTTATTATTAGTGATTATATTTACCTTTATAGTATGTATATTATTATATTATGTACATGCTAATAAATATATTACTTTCATGAATGTAAGACATAAAATTTCTCACATACTTTTTTTTTTTTTTTTTTTGAGAGACAGAGAGACAGCATGAGCAGAGGAGGGTCAGAGAGAGAGAAGGAGACACAGAATCCGAAGCAAGTCCAGGCTCTGAGCTGTCATCACAGAGCCCAACGTGGGGCTCGAACCCATGAACCGCGAGATCATGACCTGAGCCGAAGCCGGACGCTTAACCTACTGAGCCACCCAAGCGCCCCTCTTACATGCTCATATAAGCAAGTATATTTCTTAATAACAACTAATAAGACGAGATTAACAGAGGAGAACTTGACTCTGAAAGAAAGTACTAGAACTGATATGTGATGTTTATATTGAAGTAAATAACAGCAGATCCTTCTATAGCCATAGAGACTTCAATCAGCACTGAAGTAAGAAGATTCGTCTTTGGTCATCTTTAGTCTTTTCCCCATAAATGTCACAGCAGAATAGTGGCATTGTCTTTCCATAGAGTTAAATTATTTAATTTGGCACATGAATAAACTAGAGTAAATATTTAACTGATTAACATGGAAATACAAAAAAGCAAACAATTTACACAGTTCTGTATCTTTAAATATGTACTTTGATGTCCTTACCCATGATCTAATTACACAGTCTATTTCCTAATTGTAGCAAGGGACAAAATAATGCGATGACTCTAAAAATATATATTAATAAAAATGATAGGAAAAAATATCAGATGCCACAGATAATATAATTGGGGAACTGAATTCTATTGCCAAGAAGTATGAGAGAAGAGAATATTGTGTGTGATCACAATTATTAGATTTGGGCTTGGCAAAAAAATAACAATATAGAAGCAGTCGGGGGACAACCTTAAACTGAGTGGGATTTAGATTTATAATGGATAGTAAATACTTCCCAATGATCTCATAAAGAGTAATGGATATATCCTTTATTAAAATTGAATTCCCTGTCTTCACATTCACTAGACAAAACTGAAAGCAAACTGACACATAAAACACTAAATGAGTTATTTGTTTCTTTTGACTCATAAGCTGGAAGCTGTTGTTTCTTTTCCTTTGACTTTGCACAGAAGACAACTCATGGTAAACAAGGTAATAAATGATTTTGCTTAGTTCACTTTTTACTTTGTTACTGCAGAAAGAGTGACATTTAGGAACCATATTTCATGAGCTCACTGGGCTGAGTATTGCAGAGGCACGAAGCCATGCCATTCTAAAGGACCGACTGGATCACTGAAGCAATGAGATAGTGGACAAGAGACTATGCGTCTTGCTGTCAACCAGGTCTTCCTAAATGGGCATCCAGTATGTGCTTGATGCTACTCAGTGCATTAAGTGAAACTTTCCATGCATCTAGTGTCATCTCATTAGAGACTCACTGATAAAATTGTGACTTTGCAAAAGGAGGAAAAGAGGTTTTCCTTAGAAAACAGTAAAACATTTTATTGAGAATCTGGTGGGAGTCCATCAGTAAGTAATTAAATGGTAAGAACTTTCTAAACAACTTGTTGGATAGACTCATCACAATCATACTCTAATTTGAAATTCAAATGTGGAATGAGTGAACAAAAGTTAATGATTTTAACCAATTATAAGACTGTTCCAGATACTACTTCAAGTATAAGTGTGTAGCGGTGTTTGCAAATGGAATTGTTGATACATTTCCTTTAATTTTCGAAATTATACATTTTTGAGTTCTATTTGAGTCAAATGGCTATATTTTGACTTAATGCTTGCTGCCCATTTGATGTAGAAAAAAATAGACAACATTACATAATACTGGTGTTTCATTGTTTTGTCATCTTTTTGTTTACCACATACCTATAAATAAAAATTTTAACAGTGCAGGAGTGACCAACCCTAGAGACTGTGCTGTTCTTGGATTCTTTAAAACAAAAAGTCATAATTTGAAGTAACTCCTGGACTTTTTTAAAATCAGAGAACATCTGATGAGAATTTTCGTTCTGCAATTTACCAGTTTTATGATCTTGGATCATTTAATCATTAGTATTATTCAAAATAATAGTTCCTCTCAGGATACTTATATAAGTAGACAGATGCCTGGCTTAGAATAAGTGCCTCAAGTAACAGAAGATTTTCTGCTCCTGTTTCAGCTTCTGTAACTTCCAGATTCAACAGGATCAAGGAAATGTGTCCACCCTGGTGAACTGCTTGAAAAAAGAAGTTATATAGCTAAAATCTAAGTGTGAGTGAAAGAAATCTAAATATGCTCAACACATTTTTGAACATTTTATTTAATCACTATGTCTCCAACCTATATAATGAAGGGTAAAATAAAAAAAATAATTTTCGGGGCGCCTGGGTGGCTCAGTCGGTTAAACCTCCGACTTCGGCTCAGGTCAGATCTCACGTTCGTGGGTTTGAGCCCCGCATCAGGCTCTGTGCTGACAGCTAGCTTAGAGCCTGGAGCCTGCTTCAGATTCTGTGTCTCCTTCTCTCTCTGCCCCTCCCTCCCTCATTCTCTGTCTCTCTCTGTATCAAAAGTAAATAAAACATTAAAAAAATTAAAAAAAAATAATTTTCTTACAATGATCTATACCACACAAGATATAGCAAGAGAAAATTTGAACATGGGAATAAAATCAGTAGAAAAATAGGGGAAGAAGGGACTAAAGTTAATGTTAATAATGTGTGCCATTAGGAATTAGCAAGAGTAACATATTTGGCCTTGAGCTTCCTAGTAAAAATGCAAAGGATAAGATATAAGATTAAAGTGTGTTAATTTCCTTAAAAGGGAACCATGAAAAACATTTTTTCCCATTCTTACTGAGATCTGAAAGAAATTTCTCATGTAGGTCTTTAAAATGGGAAACTTTTTTTAGGGTGTCTGTTAAGCTTTTGACTCTTGATATAAGCTCAGGTCATGATCTCAAGATGGGATCTCTGGTTGGGATTCTTTCTCCCCCTGTCTCTCTGCCCCTACCCCACTCGTGTGTGTGTGTGTGTGTGTGTGTGTGTGCGTGTGCGTGCATGTGCATGCGTACTATCAAAATGAATAAACTAAAATGAATAAATAAAATGGAAAATAGTTTTTTAAAAAAAAGAGAAAAGTGCTGTTGCCTATATTAACAGCAAACTGCTTTACTTAGTAAGCTACTTGTATCTTAAAATATTCTCCTTTGGAATCAATACATAATGCCAACACAAAACACAATTCTCTCATGAGCTACAATGATGTAGGCTTTTATATTACAGTTCTCTTGATTGATCATGAACAAAGTAGAAAAATTGTGTGTGTGTGTGTGTTTGTGCGCACATGTGTGTGTAAAGATCTACATGTATGAAATCGGTAGTACTGATTCTGAAGAAGTATAATCTACAATATGCATATTCTTGGTTTCTTGGTTTATCATCAGGATATAGATAAAAACTGGTGAGAATAGATTATACATCTTAGGAATTGTCATTACCCAAATTCATAAGTGTAACTCTTTGATGAGATATTTTTATCCTTATATATGGAGAAGAGGATTAAACCGTTAGTTCATATGGAACAATTTAACAAAAAAATTGGTTCCATTTATTCTTACTTTGCTCAAATAAATATTAGTTCCTCAATAGCAATGTTCATACCTTTTGACCAAAATAACTTTGATGCAGATCACTAGAAAATTTGTATTCTGAAAGGTTTAATAGGTCTCTCAGGTTGCCCAGAGATCTAAGTTGTAATTCAAGATCATTGATATTTTATTGTCTAAAATAGTCTAATTATTCAACCTATATAGAAAGATCTTAGAGTTCAAAGTTTTTCTTTTTCTTATCAAGTATATTTTGTAATTTCCCTTAAGTCTAATTTTATGTTACACTTTGAAATGTTATATTTTTGAATTCAAATTAATTTCAGGTAGGCTAGAATCATATCTTTTGTTATTTCACCAGTTTGTCTCTGACTTTTAGAACAGCATTATAAAGCAGCTGTCAGCCTTATAAATTTTTATCAAGAATCGAATTTGGGGAAAGCTAAGCCAGAATATACATCTATTTAAGAGCTAAATGCACTTATGATATTAACATGGATCCATTTTGCCAATATGCTTGTAATTTTTGAAATTTTGCCTGATTTGTATGGAATGGAAACACTATAAATGCCTGCATACATTTGCAAGAATTTGGGGAGAATATTCTGAAGGGCTTTAAAAGTAGAGACATTCTCCTCTGCCCAGGATGTTTCAGGGTGTAGTTATCTTAGTTTATTTTTAGAATTATGACTCTAGGTTTCCATTGAGAAGGATTCTCATTCAAATGTAAAAAGAAATAGGAGCCTAAAGGGAAGGTACAAGTGACTCATGGACATAAATGGGTAGAGAATAGTTAGGTGAATCATGCATAATGAACATGAGAGTATAAAAGGGGCTAGTAGAAAAAAATGTTCAATTATAGAAGTACAAAATGTCTGTATACAGATTATAGTGTCTATCTACCCTAAATGAAGGAAATGATGTATTGAAATTACAGGAAGGATTAATGGTAATAATTTAGAAAAGGGAAGCACATTATGCAACATTTTAGAGGGAGAATCACAGTAATTACAGATAGCAATTGATGATTTTATACTCACATATACACAAATAAACCCTATTTTCAATTTTTAAAAGATTAAGCTTTATTCCAGAAATTACTTCATTCTTGGACACACCTAAAATAGTGAAATAAACCTCTACTTTTCCGCTTCTAAACCTGCAATTTTCCTTTTTTTCACTACTAAACATTGAAATGGTTCATTTACAATTCAATACTATCTTAAACTATCTTTCAGATTCATTACAATAGCTACAGTCTTTTAATCTTCAATATAGTCTTCCATTCTATTTTGCCTTCTTGTGCAGGAAAAATGTTCACAACACATTGTGTTGGAATTCTATTCGTTATTTCTTGACAACAAACACTATCTACCACAAAATGGTATCATTTATTTCATTCATATGAGCATTTTATTAGCCAAAAGTTTTTAATGATAAAATCAAGTATTTTGAGGGCTCTATTGATCATTCGATGCCAACTCATTTTTATGAACAACTTAGAGCACTTCCATTGACAAATTGGTAATGTCACAATTCACCCAGTCTCTGCTGCTCTTTGAATACCTATCTGAATAGTGGTGTCAGTTCTAAAAATAAATAGAAGATAATTTTCAAAGAACTCAGGGATATCTTAAAACACTTTTGTTACTTTTTATCGCAGAGACTTATTAAACTTGTTTCATGAAAATGATAGTGAAATGTGAATATCTGGTAATATCTGGAATATAAATGGATATCATAACTTTTGAAAGATATGATGCTTCAAATTTAAGGGATTAAGAACTTGAGAAAGAGATTAAAATGATCCTGGCCACAGGCGGCTCATTAATTCTACACAGATTTGGTCTCATATGTCCTTCAAGAACATATTTGAAATCTCCTAGTTTAAGACCTTTTTTATTTTTTGAATAATATGTCTGATGTTCAATATGTCCCTAAACTGACTAGTATTAAAAGAGGAAGCATATTATGGACATATACTTAACTGTATGTTATTTGTTCAGCTAATTCAATGGGAAAGGGGTGGAGACAGGAGAACTAGCATGTTTGAAACATAATTGCTTTCTTATTGAAAAGCCATTTTGTAACAGCACATTTTTCTCCTCTTCTCATTATACAATTTTGGCTCCATAGTCCTCATGATGCATAAATATCTCTTATTAACACAGATAATTTTCAAATATTTGAATGTCATAATTCTTTATACACTTTGTAGAAAGATGCATATTTATAGCAATTGTAAATGAAAAGTCTTAACAACAATTTTAATTAAATCTAGAACATTTCATTAGCTGTTGAGTATGCACAAAACAATGAAATGATGTGAAATATTTGTTCATAATTTTAAGGCATAAGTCTGAATCAATAATTTTCCATTAAATGTCAGACTTCCTGATAGTCATCAGAAAATGTGTGGTTAATGGATTTAAAATTGCTACTTATTGTAGCATACAGCAGGGAAATGTATATTTGACTTTTTAAATTTATTTTATTTGACCAGTTTCTTTGCTTTCCCCCTCATCTGAACCAACTTTGATATCTCACCATGTTTGTATGCCTTCTGATATACTACTTCCTATCTAGAGACCAAAATAGCTTCATTAAATTGAAAACCACATCAGATCTCATCCTGCCAAATTCCTTTGAATGATTTTTATTTCCTTGAAAGTGGCATTCTGGAGGTGCCTGGGTGGCTCAGTCAGTCAAGCATCTGATCTTGGTTTCAGCTCAGGTTATGATCTCATGGTTTGTGAGTTCGAGCCCCGGATTGGCTCTGTGCTGACAGGATGGAGTGGAGACTACTTGGAATTTTCTTTCTCCCTCTCTCTGTGTTCCTCCCCTGCTCATGTGTGCTGTCTCTCTCTCTCTCTCTCTCTCTCTCTCTCTCTCTCTCTCTCAAAATAAGTAAATAAATTTTAAAAATGGCTTTCAGAATATTAAGATGTTTTGGCTTATCAGAATATTAATTTCACTTAATTTTTAGGACCCTATTTTCAATTAATAACACTCTCCTCTTCTTTAACAACATTTAAGGTACATTTTTCTTTCAGTTCCTTGACAGTAAAGCATATTCCTACCTCAGGATCTTTGAACTTGCTGGCTCAACTGCTGGAGTCATTTTCTGCATCTTTGCATGACTTGATGTTTGACTCCAGTCAGGTTATAGCTCAAGGGATCCCTCACGGAGATGTCACTTGGATGTATTGTAGCTTTTCTACAATGATGATGATGAACACTGCTGATGTTATTTCATTCACTTTCAAATTTTTATTTATGGAGTTTGGACTGAAAGTCATATTTGATGTTTAATTGATTTTTGCTTGTCTCCTCAAATAGCACAGAAAGCACACATGTGAAATGTGTTCTTATTGCATTGTTTGTCAGGTTATTTCCACTATGTAGCGTATCAAGCCTGAAAGAGGCTAAACAAATATTTGTTAAATAAATGAATGGATCAAAAACCAAAAGACATTTTATATGACAAACAGATATAAATTAAAAAAGAGTCTGATGCAAGTTTCCAGGCTCTTGTTGTTGTTGTTGTTTTTTTTCTTTTTGTTGATTCTAGTTATTATAATTGTTATTTGTTTTAAGAATATAATAATTAATTTCTTATGGCAACAATATATTTTTTAAAATGTTTATTTAATTTGACAAAGAAAGAATGTGTGTGTGCCAGCAGGGGAAGGGCGGAGAGAAAGGGAGAAAGTGAGAGAATCCCAACAAATTCTGCATGGCCCAATGCAGAGCTCTAACTCAGGAACCATGATAACATGACCTGAGCTGAAATCAAGGGTTGGATGCTTAACTGACTGAGCCACCCAGGTACTTCTATGGCAACAACATTTTAAGTGTATAGCCCATATTTAAGGTACTGTGATATACTACTGATATATTGACTTGAGGCATTAATAACCCTAAAAGTCAAATGGGATATACTAGATGATATATCTATGATTTATTAAAGTGAAGTTTAACTTCTTTTTTAGTAGCTTTAAAAGAGGTCAATTGGCAGCCAAAAAAAATAAAAAAGCATCTGAATTGAGCTTATCATAATTCATGTCTTAAGGAAAAATAGAACCAGAAATAAGCAAAATTGACAGAATGGTGCATGAGAAATGTGGAGTGGAATTGACAGGCTTAAACCAGCTCAACTACTAATTGATGATTCCAGGCATCATTGCAAGAGGATCAAGGATACTACAACAATGAATGAAAGGGAAGTTGAGGATTTGTTCATTCACAGACACCTTGGTTGTATAAGCCAACCAAGATAAAGCAAACAGACAAATATCAAAGCCAATAACAGCAAAATAACAATATAGGAGAAGGTTAATTAAGGAAGAGAAATAATGAAAAAATTATCCAAATTGAAAAGGAAGACGTGAAATTATCTCTATTCATATATCATCTGATCTAATATGTAGAAAACTCACATAGCTGGCCAAATGATTTTTTAACAAGGGTATTGAGGTAAATCAATGGAGATGCAGCAGTCTCTTCAATAAATGGTGCTGGGAAAACAGGATATACACATGTGAAAGAATGAAGTTGGACCCTTACTGAGGACCATGTATAAAAGTTAATTCATTGGGTCAAAGACCTGAAAGTAGCAAATAAAACCATAATATCCTGGGGTTTCTGGGTCGTTCAGTTGGCTAATTGTTTTAGAAAGAGGGCATAGTCACACAGTTTGTGAGTTCAAGTCCCATGGGCTCTGTGCTCACAGCATAAGTCCTGCTTGGGATTCTCTCTCTCTCTTTTGCTGCCCCTCCCCAGCTCATGCTCCCTCTCTCTCTCTCTCAATAAATAAGCATTTAAAAAACTATAAAATTCTTAGGAGAAAACAGAGGTCTTCACAACACTGATTTGGCGTTGATTTATTATATATGACACTAACGGCAGAGATAACAGGAAAAAAATAGGGAAATTGGATTTCATAAAAATTACAAACTTCTGTGCACCAAAGGGTACTACCAACACAGGGAAAGGCAGCCCATAGAATGATACACATTTGCATATTATATATCCGATGAGGGACTAATATCAGAATATACAGAGTACTCCTAAAACTGAATAACAGTAAAGTCACCTGTTTCAAGAATAGGCAAAGAAAAAAAATGGGCAAAGAACTTGGAAAGACATTTCTCTAGATATGGTATATGAATGAGCAAGAAGCCATTGTAAGATGTTCAACATTACTAATAATTAGGGAAACATTTAAAATCTCTAATTAAATACTGTTTCACATTTATTAAGGTAGCTACAGTAAAAAAGAAAAAGAAAAAAGAGAAGTCTTGGAAAGGATGAGAAAAAATGGAATGTTCACTCTTCAGTGGTTTCAAACTAGATCATAAGTAGGTACATAAAATAAAACTTTGAAATTTGTTGGAAAAACATAAGAGATCATCTTTATCATTCTCTTTCTTTTTCTCTATGTGCATTCATTCAAACATGTACAAATAAGTATGGTTTTCATGAAAAAAATACATGTATACATCACATGCATATATAAATATATATGTATTTATTTGTGAACAATTTTGAAAATAATTTACAGACATTATGCCTTTTTATAGCTGAACATGTTGGTGTCTATTCTTTGGGTGTTTTGGTGATCCCTAGGAACACTCTGGTTTGAGAATTTACCGGAAGGACTAACAGAACTCAGAAAAGCTGTTATTCTCACAGTTAGGGCTTTATACAGGAAACAGATACAAATTAAATCAGCAAAGGAATATGGCATGAGGGATGAAGTTCAGAAAAAGACCGGGCACAGTGGTCCAGTAGTTCTGGTCTAGTGGTTCAGAAGTTCTCTCCCAGGGAAGCCACGCAGAAAGGACGTGATTCCCTTGGCAACAGTGTGTGCTAACATGTACAGAGTATTGGCAACCAGGTAAGCTGACTCAACCCTGATGTGGAGTCTTTTCACTGGGGTCAGTAATTTAGGCATGGAACACCCACATGACTGATTTTGGTTACACTGTCTCTTGGTTACTTTGACCTAATTGGCTGTTCATTTTCTAATTGGGCCATTGGCCAAATACTATTCATCATAGTAATATTTTCTTCCTTATAATATTAGTCTAAAATCAGGTATTGCCTTTAGTTATCAATTCTCTTTAATGTCCTTTAATTATAAATCGTTTATCAATATTTCTTCATCTCTTTAGATATTTTTTAAAAATAATAAACCCATCTTCTTTTTTTTATAATAGTTTGTTTTCATATCATACCCAACAAGTGCCCTCCTCCATGTCCATCACCCATTTCCCCCTCTCCCCCAACTCCCATCAGACCTCAGTTTGTTCTCAGTATTTAAAGGTCTCCTATGGTTTGCCTTCCTCTCTCTCCTTAACTATTTTTTCCCCTTCTCCTCCCCTATGGTCCTCTGTTAAGTTTCTCCTATTCCACATATGAGTGAAAACATATGGTATCTGTCCTTCTCTGTCTGACTTATTTCACATAGCGTAACATCCTCCAGTTCCATCCACATTGCTACAAATGGCCAGATTTCATTCTTTCTCATTGCCATGTAGTATTCCATTGTATAGATAAACCACATCTTCTTGATCCATTTATCAGTTGAGCCCATCTCCTTTTTACATAAAATGTCTCAGTTTGAGTTTGCTGGTGATTTCTCTATATTATTCAGATTTTCCTTCCTCAACCAAAATACTCCACATAGCTCCTGGCATTTTCATGGCAACACATTAAGAAGGCACAATGTGTATGTACCTTTTTGGTGATATTTATTTTGGTTATCTGATGGAAGTATCGCTTAGCCTCCTCCCTGTATAGTTAAGATTTCTCCTGTAATCATAAAGTAATTTGCATATAGACCTTAAGCCCAAGTCATCACTATCCACCTACATGAGATTTAGCCATTACCGATAAGTAGACACTATCGCTTCAGACTTCAGTTTGATAAAATGCTAATGAATTGGAAAGAATAGTAAGGAACAAAAATAAAATAAGAGCACAGCCTTGAAAGACACAGTCTGGGTTTTATTTTCAGAACCACATTTGAGAGCAGTGTCATTTTGAGCAAGTCTATTTCACTACCTATGAAAAACACATAATAATTGCCATTAGTTTATAGGATTTGTATAAGGATTAAGTCAGTCAAAAATGCAAAGCAGTGAGTTCATTTTTTAATAAAAACTTTTAATAGAATTTAGCACCTATATTATTTGTGTTGTGGTCATTATTAGAATTATTTTTTTAATGTTTATTTATTTTTTAGAGAGAGAGAGAGAGGAGAGCAGGGGGGAGGGGGAGCAGAGAGGCAGAGACACAGAATCCGAAGCAGGCTCCAGGCTCTGAGCTGTCAGCACAGAGCCTGACACAGGGTTCGATTCACGAGCTGTGAGATCATGACCTGAGCCAAAGTCAGATGCTTACCTGGCTGAGCCACCCAGGTGCTCCCAAATTATTGCTTCTAAATATTAAAATGGCATAAAGCTTCCTTGGTTTTATTTACCCGAAACTAATTGTAATGCTTAGGTGAATCACAGTGACAAATCACAGGTTTACTTCTTTAATAGGAAATTTAGAAAAAATGAATTACTAGGATTAGGTCATTTCAAGGGAGAAAACTTATGAAACCTACAATAATAATAATGGGTTAGATTATATTTTTGGAACATTTTTTATTCATTCTCGTAATAACTGTGGGATTTGGTGGGTGCTAAATAGCATGATCAGAGAATTTCCTCTGGGAATGCTGTTCTTGAACTCTTTATCTTCTAATGCTGAGACACATTAATTAAAAAGGAACTTATTAGCAGTTTGCAGTGCACTTAATGAGTTGGGCAACTGACATCTCAATATGGAGCAATTGCATTTAAATAGAGAAAAGACGGTTGTAGGAAATTGTCCTAGAAGTCGCTGGAAGTTCTTATTATTATAAAGGTCTCATTTATATCATGGTTGAATTTCCTTTTTTTTTTAATCTTTATTTTTGAGAAAGACAAAGAGCACAAGTAGGGGAGAGGCAAAGAGAGAGGGGAACAGCAGATCTGAAGCAGGCTCCATGCTGACATCAAAGAGTCCAACATGGGGCTCGAACTCCTGAACCATGAGATCATGACTGAGCCAAAGTTGGATTAATGATTGAGCCATCTAGATGCCCCATCTCGGTTAGATTTCTGATATCAGTTCTCATAAGTGGGCCACCTGAATGTCAATAGAGGTCTTCTTAGTTCATCATCCAGCACAAGATTTCAAATTAGCAGAATTGGGTTCAATTTCTATGAGCATTATGTACTATAATAGTATATATATGAGATATATTCTATTTGTATAACTCTAACATTCTGCTTGGCATCCTATCACCATATATTTAAAAAATATGTATGATTACATAATTGCCTCTGATATTTTTTCCAATCTCTCCTATGTTATCTGAAAGTGTCTAATCAGAATTTATTTTTCATATTGCTCCTGTGGTCTATGTAGATGAAATAAGCCCACCAGTAATAGTGAATGTCTACTATGGAAAACACTCCATATTGGTATTTGTGTGTTAGTCTTTGATATTTTCTCTCACTGGCTTTTTAAACACATGTAATGTTCTATCACTCAATATAGTACCTGGTAATTTTGAGCACTTAAATATCAGTTGCACGTGAATATACTTGAACCCTCTCTTCCCATCTATGTAGAGCAGTGTATGAATATAAGGAATTTCTTCAGAAAGGGAGAGAGATGATCTGTAGAATCAACATCAAGTTGGTAACCCATTGAAATGAGCAGTTTTAAGAGGATTGGAAGAAGGTCGAAGGATTAGTTGACTGATATTCATTTGGTCTTAAGTTGTTTTTCCTCAGCTTCAATTTAAAGTAAGACTTAATATTGGGGCATCTGGCTGGCTCAGTTAGTTAAGTGTCTACCTCAGCTCAGGTCTTGATGTCACAGCTTTTGAGTTCGAGCCTCGCATTGGACTCTGTGCTGACAGCTCAAAACCTGGAGACTGCTTTGGATTCTATCTCCCTCTCTTTCTGCCCTCTCCTCCCCACCCCTCTCTCAAAAATAAATAAACATTAAAAAATTTAAGTAAGATTAACAGGAAAAAGTACAGTGGAAACTATATAAATAAGTATAATAAACATTGAAATACATCATGTCATAAATATTGTATACCTTTTGTATATTTTTTTCATTTTTTAATAAATTATTAAATATTTTGACTTCCAGAAAAATTGAAGCACAGAAAGCACTGTGTCACCACCTTTCTTCTTCAAATCTGACATTTACAGATGTCTGATTCATTCAAAATTATAGACTTCCTCTGTCTATATTTCTCCATACTCTTCTCAATTCTATTCCATCTTATTGAAGCAAATAGATAATTTAGTTGTTTGCCATATTCACTATATGGCAGTTCTATCCCTATGATCTAATTTGTCCCTAGAGGCTCTTGCCGTATATGTGTACGTGTGAATGTTGGAGTCCAGGCAAGGCAAGCAGGAACCTCTACAGAATGTAAATTTTCCCCACATTTGCATATATTCATTTCATGGAAACAGAAAATAAAAGAATGCTTTTCCTGTTATGCTGTTATATTATCTTTCAGGGTGTAACAGACAAATAAAATTATATGTATTTAATGAGTAATATGTGATGATTTGACATATATAGACTTTATGAATGATTGCCACAAGGAGGTTAATTAACACATCCATCACCTCCTATCCATCACCTTTTCTGTGTGTATGGATGCAGTGAAAATGCTTAAGGTCTATTCTCTTAACAAATTTCAAGGACACAACTTAGTGTTATTAAGTGTCATCTCCATGCTCTATTTTAGATCCTTAGAGTTTATTCATCTTATAACTGAAGGCTTTTATCCTTTGACCAGCATCTCCTGTCTCTCCACCCATCCAGGCCCTGGTAACCACATTCTATCAGCTATTGCCTATTTCTGTGAGTACTTTGACCTTCCATCCCCCCTCCCTCCCTCCGTTCCTACCTACCTTCCTTCCTTCCTTTCTTCCTTCCTTCCTTCCTTTCTTCCTTCCCCTCTCCCTTCCTCTCTCCCTTCCTCCCTCCTTCCCTCACTTCCTCCCTCCTTCCCTTCTTTCTTTCCTTCCTCCCTTCCTTCCTTCCTTCCCTCCTCCCTCCCTTCTTTCCTACTTTCCTTCCATTCTCTCTTTATTTGAATGATAGAAACCTTGGATATATAAGATGTGAACATTTGCTCTTCATGCATCTGTTTTATTTTAGAATGCAAATGTTTCTTCTTAGTTATATTTCTATGTCTCCCTCATATTTAATTGAATATATTGACAAAATACATTTTAATGGACTTAGTTGGAAATGTAGCTTGAACATCACTCTTCAGAGCAAACAGAGTGAATTGGGGAATAAGGGTTTCATCTGTTCTATCCATATTCTTTGCTTAGCCAGAGATCATTCCACTGACCAAAAATTTGCCACTCCCAGTGTTTTTACAGCAGACTGATTCAGTTATCTATCACGGGTTCCCAGAAACATTTGACTTTATTATCTTTGGTTCAGAGTGAAAAAGAAATACATTAAAAGGTAAGAAAAATATATTTAGTATGCAATGGGCATTATCTTTTAAATATTTATTTAGATTAATTCCATGGACTTTTTGATTTGTTCCAAAGAAAAAAATATATACATAACAACTTATGTATCTGTGGAGTACTTTAAAAAAACTATTTGTTTCTTTTAGGAGACTAGCATTTCATACTCTATTTTCTGTAGGGTGTCCTGAACAAGATGGTATATTAGTTTACACTGAATATCCTGAGTTTGTCCACAATTTCAAAATATAACTCTCTGTTGGCAAATTTCTGTAGAAGTTCTTCCTCACAATATACTTTGAAATAAATCAATAACATCCAAGTGTTTTACAGTTTTGAACACTCTTTCTCTTAGTCCCTATGGATGGTTCCAGGAAGCTGTTTCCACTATGTGACTACTTACCTGATCAATTGGATGAGAGATAGACATTGACCAAAATAAAACAAAATAAACAAACATCCCCCTGCAACAATAAATAAATAAATAAATAAATAAATAAATAAATAAATAATCTCTTGTTTGGGAATCTCTTGATAGTCTTTGTTGATTTCTTGAACCCAGATATTTGCATCCAAAATGAGTGAGACAGACATAT
Organism: Suricata suricatta; assembly: GCF_006229205.1. Classification (NCBI taxonomy): domain Eukaryota; kingdom Metazoa; phylum Chordata; class Mammalia; order Carnivora; family Herpestidae; genus Suricata; species Suricata suricatta. Next base: position 133,787,324 of record NC_043705.1, on the reverse strand, counting down.
TTCACTATATGTTGGTCTTATGGGGGGAAATGAAACTAAAAGGCAGAGAAAAAGCCAAGTGGTGACTATCAGAAAAAGATACTCTGTGATTTGGATACTGCTTTTATATTCCATTCTAAACCTGAGGAATCTTGTTTGTAATTAATGTCCTTGTTTTTCTCAGAATGCAATGCTATTATTAAGGCAGTCTGGACAAATTTCATTAATTAAATTCAAATGATCCTTCACTGAGACACTCACCATTAGTTTTCTCAGCTTTATCAGGGGCAAATAATGTCCAGTTTATTTTAGCAATTCCAAACACAAAAACATATCTGTGAGTAAGTCATGAACAAGAGCCTGGACATGGTAATGCCATCTTTAGGATTTACTACAGACAGTAGCACATGGCAACTCAGTAAAGTAACAGCAAATCTTGCACTATGAATGTCTATTTAAATTTCTTAAATCAAACTCTTAGCTTTAAGTTCTGAATGACATATTTTCATAACTACTTTAATCATGTCAATATTATTGAATAATAATTACTGATGAAAAAGAATTGAAAGGTAGAACCTCTGAATTTGGACCATGTGGGTTTAAAATCCTTGCTTTTGTCTCTTATAAGTCATGTAGTTTTGGAAATTTATTTAAGTTTTTCATCAGTAAAATGGAAATATGATTGCACCTATCTTATAAAAATACTGTAAAAGTTAAAGAAATTTATAAATGCATATTCCTTGAGTTCATAATTTTTAGTATTTAAGAACTTAAAATTGTTTTTGTAATTGTTTTTTAGTAGTATATCATTAAGAAAATGCATTTTTACAAAGATATAAAGATAGCATTACTGTGAAGTACACAGAATGTGAATAATAGATTTTTTTCCCATGGGAAAAGCAGTAAGAACTAGGGTAAGCAAGCATCTATTTCTCAAATAAACAGTTTTATACAGGCGATTAGAGATAATGTATCTGTCCTCTATCATTGTAGCTTACTGTATTCTCTCAAGTCCAAGGAGACCAACTGACAAGGGGATTTTGATAACAAACACAGCCTGTGTTTAGTTGGTTTTGCTAAGTCAAGTGAGTAGTGTGGACATTAGGTTATACAGTTGGGTCTTAGGTAATACTCTCTGGGAAATACGACTGACACAACTCCAGATCATTATTTTCCTGATGGGCCTGTAAAATTTCTCCAACTAATTTTTCTCCATAAGTAGTTTAAATAAAATATATGAAATCTACTCTTTGCTAATAATTTGACACAGATGCCTTTGAAAAATAAATCTCAATCATTGTTCCTATTCTTAAAGTTATTAAGCCTCATACAGGAGTGCTGATTATAGGGGCACATGTATCCCAATGTTCATAGCAGCACTTTCTACAATAGCCAAATCATGGAAAGATCTTAAATGTCCATCAACTGATGAATGGATCAAGAAGATGTGGTTTAATCCAGTGAGGAAATGGGCAGAAGACATGAATCGACACTTCTCCAAAGAGGACATCCAGGTGGCCAACAGACACATGAAATGATGCTCAGGGTCACTCATCATCAGGGAAATACAAATCCAAACCACACTGAGATACCACCTCATGCCAGTCAGAGTGGCTAAAATAAACAGATCAAGAGACTATAGATGCTGGTGAGGATGTGGAGAAACAGGCACCCTCCTACACTATTAGTAGGAATGTAAACTGGAAACAGTGTGGAGGTTCCTCAAAAACTTATCAGTACAACTCCCCTATGACCCAACAATAGCATTCATGGGGATCTACCCAAGAGATACAGAAGTCCTGATGCATAGGAGCACATGTACCTCAGTGTTCATAGCAGCACTTTGAACAATATCCAAATCATGAAAAGAGCCTAAATGTCCATCAACTGATGAATGGATCAAGAATATGTGGTTTATATATACAATGGAACATTACATGGCAATGAGAAAGAATGAAATCTGTTCATTTGTAGCAAAGTGGATGGACCTTGAAGGTGTCATGCTAAACAAAATAAGTCAGGCAGAGAAGGACAGATACCATATGTTATCACTCATAGGTCTAATAGGATAAACCTAACAGATGACCCTAGGGAGGGGAAAGGGAGAAAAAGAGTTGGGGAGAAGGAGTGAGGCAAATCATGAGAGACTTTTGAATCCTGAGAACAAACTGAGGGCTGAAGTAGGAGGGGGAAGAGGGAAGGAGGTGATGGTCATGAAGGAGGGTACTTGTGGCAAAGAACATTGGGTGTTACATGGAAACCAACTTGACAATAAACTATAATTACAAAAAGAAAATATAAAAAAGAAGAAGTGGTTTATCTATACAATGGAATATTACACAGCAATGAGAAAGAATGATATCTGGTCATTTGTAGCAACATAGATGGAACCCTAGGGTGTTATGCTAAGTGAAATAAGTCAGGTAGAGTAAAACAGATGCCATATGTTTTCACTCATATGTGGAAAAGGAGAAACTTAACAGAGGACCATGGGGGAGCAGAAGGGGAAAAATAGTTGAGAGGGAGGGAGGCAAACCATAAGAGACTCTTAAATACTGAGAACAAACTGAGGGTTGATGGGGGTAGGGGAGAGGGAGAAATGGGTGATAGGTGTGAAGGAGGACACTTGTGGGGATCAGCACTGGGTGTTATATGGAAATCAAATTGACAATAAACTATAAAAGGAAAAAAGTCATTAACCCTCAATTCAATATTCATTTTCAAATCACAGAAGTGTATTTGTTTTGTGGGTGTGAAGTTTGGTGAGTTCCTTGTATATTTTTGATACTAGCCCTTTATCTGATATGTCATTTGCCACTATCTTTTCCCATTCTGTCGGTTGCCTATTAGTTTTCTTGATTGTTTCCTTTGCTTTGCAGAAGCTTTTAAACTTCACACCCACAAAACAAATAACCCAGTGAAGAAATGGAGAGAAACCATAAAGAGACACTTTTCCAAAGAGGACATCCAGATGGCATACAGGCACATGAAACGATGCTCAACATCACTCATCATCAGGGAAACACAAATCAAAACCACAGTGAGATACCACCTCATGCCAGTCAGAGTGGCTAAAATGAACAAATCAAGAGACTATAGATGCTGGCAAGAGTGTGGAGAGACGGACACCCTCCTACACTGCTGGTGGGAATGTAAACTGGTGCAGCTGCTCTGGAAAACAGTATGGAGGTTCCTCAAAAAACTATCCATAGAACTCCCTTATGACCCAGCAATAGCCCTGCTAGGGATTTACCCAAGAGATACAGAAATGCAGAGGCATAGGAGCACATATACCCCCACGTTCATAGCAACAATGTCAACAATAGCCAAAATATGGAAAGA
>NC_043705.1:133757852-133783903 GCF_006229205.1 Suricata suricatta | reverse complement strand
AAAAAAATCACAGAAGTGTAATATGCCCTTGAGGCTCTGGCAGTTTTGTTGATACAAGGCAGCAGGCTGCTTTGGCGTTAGAAGTTTGAAAGCCTCAATACCTGATGATTTGCTAATTTTCTTCTAAAAATCCTTTACTCTAAGTTGTTCATATAATCAACAATATGTGAAATTTAGGTGACCGACTCTGCTCTCTATAGGGAACTCCTTTAATTTGGTGTTTGTCCTTACACTTAAGTTGGGCCATCATGGAAGTCCGTGCTTTGATTATTATGACAAAATACTGGAGGGATTACATTATCTTCGGTGCTCTGGATGCTTTTTCATCCGCTTTGTAATTGGCCAGTTCCAATCACCAGGATAGCTAGCTGCAACATGAACTCAAGCAAAATGCTTCTTTTCTTTTCCCCTTAATGATCTTTTTTTCTACTCACCCATCACCTTTTATTTTCTTAATATGCCACTTCTCAGTTTTGTTTTTTGGTTTGTTTTGCTTTGTTTTGTTTTAAGTAAGAGATGCATATTGGAATTACAGAGTCATGGTATGCATTTTAGAATGTTGTACTTAATAGTTACATGATTTTCAGCTAATTACTGGACTCTTTGACTCAGGCTTGCTTTCTTTATTTTATTTTATTTTATTTTACTATTTAAAAAAAGTGTTTATTTATATATTTTGAGAGAGAAAGAGAGAGAGGGAGAGGAAGAGAGAGAACAAGTGTGAGCTGGGGAGGGGTAGAGAGAGAGGGAAAGAATCTCAAGTAGGTTCTGCGCTGTCATCACACGGCCCAACCCAGGTTCAATTTCATGAACTCTGAGATCATGACCTGAGCAGAAATCAAGAGTCAGGTACTTAACAAACTGATACACCCCCGCGTCCCTATTTTTTAATTTTTAAGTAATCTCTACATCTGAAATACTCCAACTTACATCCCAGTTGGGGGTCAGTTGACCCTCCAGCTCCAACTTATATCCTTGAGACCAAGAGTCACATGGTCTACCAACTGAGCCAGCAAGGTGCCTCAATCTTTCTTTATTTTTCAAGTGAATTTTAGAGTATAAAATGAAACTGTAATGACAAATATGTACTACTCATTCCCTTTGTGTTCATCAAGCACTTCTGTTGATTGTAGGTCTTTGTCTGATGGGATGACACAAGTCTTCACTCCTGAGGGTCTGAGCCATCAGCACTCCTGACTGAATTGGGTTATGGTAGTTTTCCACAGGCTTTTAATGGCAGGGGATGGTGACAATAAGAGATGCTATTCTTTGCTAGTGGATCACCGAGAGTAATAGCAGGTGCTGCCACTTCCACAGATAAAGTAGCAGCAGTATACTGCCCATCTATTTCACTTTTAGGGAAGCCAGGCTCAACTAGCCAAGGCCATAGCCTCTGTCAGTTCAGCTCTTCTGTTTACTTCTTTGACTCCACCGTCCACTACAATAACCACACCTCCCTTGTCTTTGGAAATTAAGTACTACTACTTGGTCCTGGGTCCTGAAGCCCTGGGTTCCAATGATCCCCATTGCATTTAGTAATCCAGTTTGATGGTAGAGTTTTCCCTGTGATATCATATCTACTGAAAATAACTTCCATAGAGGTCTTAAAGCTTGATGAGTTATCTTCTCAGAAATAGTTTTCTTATACTAATGGTGAAATTGTGTTGGGTCCTCTGGAATCTCCCAGGGTGGGTGAGAATTCTTACATGAAATGGTCTCTAGCATTCCAGTTCTCCTAAGCCTATGGATACGGAATACCAAGGTAGTTTTGGCATTTTTATTTCACTTGGTATAGGTCACCTCTGAGTCCATATTTATGCTAGCCAATTAAACATCCAGAATCTTTGCTTAGTGAGCTCAGTCAATGATTTTGGCCTCATTTATCTTTATATTCCTGTCAGTATAATCCTACATCTTAACATCCTTTCTCATATATACTCCCCAGGTTTCTGTCCATGTAAATTAGTAAAATCATACGGTTTTTATGACATGTAATAACCTCTTAATAAACAGCTCACTCTTTGAGGAATGCTGGGACTTGAGTCTATTTCTACTTCTAGAAGCAAAGAGGGAGGGTGCCGGCAGGCTCTGAAGAGAATTGGTAGTAGCTGGAAAGAAAAACACCTGAGGAAAAACCGTTACAAATGTTATAGACAAAGGTAGGCTAAACTTTCCAGGTAGGGGTAGAAGGACTGCTTCTGTTGGCAAAGATGGCTCATCAGAATTTCAAGGTCCCATAATTCCAGCTTCATTGGACTCTACCAAGATGCACCTATTTTAAATTTCAGGAGCCCATTCGGTCATGCGCCACCTGTGTGCTGATCATTCTGACAAGTCTGAGCATTATGGTTGGTCTAGCCTATCACATGTACCCTCTCTTGTGTTCCAGGAAGCAGAAATGTTGCCAGAAAAAAAGTGAGAATAAGGTAGTTAGATAACAGTAGCTGTCGTTTTATTTCTTTGTTCTTTCTGACTGTCCAGTGCATGAATGTACGCACACACACACTCCTTAAACATACCTCTTAATACATGCAGTTTCAAAATATCCCTATGTGATATTGAGCAAGAATCCTACATACAACTGAAAATACACTCATGGAAAGGAGAAAACCTTAAATCAGATACAGCTTTTTCGTTCATATGCTAGTCCAGGAAGCCTACATTATCTGTATTTGTTTTACTCAGGCCTAGATTTATCTCAGCATAATCACAAAATATATGGGCTATGAATAATTTAACTGCCTTTCATATAGTCCGCATTTAATAAGAGACAGAAAGTTGGGTAGCTCTAAAAAATGGCCATTTAGGAAAGCATAGCCATGAAAGCAGCACATAACAGTCACTACATAGAATACTTACCCCCTTACCGGCCAGGATATAAACAAAACTGGAAATACTACCTTACAGAGAATGGAATGAATAAATGAGTGATCATCTGTAGAGTACTTCAGATTCTCTTAACTGAAAATATTCCCCTTCTCCCTTTTCTACACACCAAAGAGGGCCACCAGGTCTGGAAAGAATGACAATCAAGCAGCTGCCCCTAGACCCAATCCCCTCCTGGTGGGATGCCCACACTGAAGGAACAAAAGCAGATAACCCGGTTTAATCCCTTTGGAAACATTTGTCTTTTGGTATATAAACTGGAGACATTTGTAGTTGGAGTTTCCTTATCTGTGGAGCAGTGAGTGCCCTTGGCTTAAGTGTGGGTGTGGGTGTACTAAACTACGCCAGGATCTCTGGACTTCTGGTGTGTGGCTCCACAAAACTGTCACACAAACGAGGTGATTATCTGGGCATAAAATCATTTACTTAGTTTTTCAATGTTTATTTATTTTGAGAGAGAGAGAGCTTAAGAGCATGTGCATGAGTTGGAGTAGGGGTAGAGATAAAGAGGTAGAGAGAGTGAATCCCAAGCAGGCTCTGTGCTGGCAACCTTGACGTGGGGCTTGATTCCACAAACTGTGAGATCATGACCTGAGTTGAAATCAGGAATTGGTTGCTTAATTCATTGAGCCACCCTAGGGGCCCTAATATAACTTTTTTATAACATTCATGTTCTAGGCTATGTGAGGCAACAACCCACAGGCCTTATGAGAGATTTCATGCATGATTCTGAAAAGTTCATATCTTATGTGAAAAGGAAGGATCTGGAAATCACTTAACAATGCCCTGGACCTCTCTTGTCTTCCTGTGAACTTCTTTATTATTTGGATATCTGAAATTATTAATCAAGGTTTACCTTAGGCAAGATTTTTAATACGAAGGGCATCAATTACAAACTATGATCTCTTACCTTGGCTCAAGGAAAACTACCTACTAGAGCGGGCAAACTTTGGTCTCACCCACCTGACTGAGAGGGTGACAGACTTGAAAATTCTTTAGCTGTAGAAGCATCCCAAGTTGTTTTGATTAGAATCCACTTAAAGTATTAATTGACTGCATGTCAACTTCAATGACTAACAAACAGTATCAGAAAGCCTCTATTGTCAACAACTTTAAGTCAGAATCTACCCAGTATTGTGGATGCTGGTATTATTAATAACTGGCCAGAGTACTTGCCATTCCTCCTTGGATGGGCATATTACAGACAGAAATGTTCTGCCTCAACAATGCCATCTGTCTTCCTTGTTTTATCTTTTTTCTTTCTAGACAGGCCACATTTTATTTCTACTTGTTTCCAACTTGCAGCATTTTTATTACTCAGAGCAGAAAGAAGTAAGCAATCCTTTTCAATCTTCTATCATTTTTTTTTTCCTAGACAGAGAAATAGACTCAGCCTGTATAATGTCCAAGTATCAGGATATTGTAGAGGTATTTTAATGACTGGTCACTGCCTTAGGACTTGGATGGTTACCATCCATATTTGTTGCCTGGCCTGCCATAACAGAATACCACAAACTGTGGCTTACATGACAGAAATTGAATGTTTCACAGCTCTGGAGGCTAGGGGCCTAAAATCAAGGTGTCAGCTCCTTTTAGGGCTATAAGGAAGTATCTGTTTCAAGTCTCTGTCTCTAGTTTGTAGATGGCCATCTTCTCTGGGTCTTTTCATATCATCTTTCCTGTGTGTGTGTGTGTGTGTGTGTGTGTGTGTGTATGTGTCCCAATTTTCCCTTCTTACACAGACATATATTGGATTAGCCCCTCCCACCCCCCCATGCCCTCATCTTAATATTTCATCGGCAATGACTTCATTTCCAGAAAGTTCATATTCTGAGGTACGGGGCAGCAGGCCTTTAACATATGAATTTTTAAAAGATCCGCTTTGCCCTCTAACACCATCTCAGCTGGTGAGGGAGGGACCCTGATTCCCAGCCCCTTGATTCATCATTTTATAATGGGCTCCCCACTTTACGGTTGTCATTGGCAACACTGCTTCTTCCTGCTTGTATCAGTGAAGCTCCTGATGGACAGAAGCCCCATACAGTAATTCAAAGAATGTTGGGATTTGTACTGGTTTCTGCCGTTGAATTATGGCAAGGTGGAACTAGCATAGAGGTTCATAAAACTTGAATATTGTTGAGAATTTCTTTTTTTTTTTTCGTGTGTGTTTCTCTCTACATGTTGGCTGGATTCTCTCAGGCCAGCTGCTCAGGCGAGATTGAATCCACAGCTACAGATAGTTTTAGGCTCCTGTCCATGGAGCCTGAGGCATCCAAGAAATGAAAGAGGGCATTTTGCTGCCAGTTTCTGCAAGAACAAATCCAAGGAAGGCTTTTTGTAGCTTTTGCTTTACCGACATGATCATCTCTGTGGTTGAAGATGAGTGGGCTTTATAACCTAATGCCACGGGGTCAGGGGCTGTTACCAGTGGTAAAGAGATCTGAGAGAACAACAAAGACGATGTGCTTACTTTAATGCTGCTAGCACATTCTGCACTTCAATATTTTTAGAAAATGTAGTTTAATCTCTTATTTTAGAATTTGTATTTATTAAACAATGCAAAGAAGATGTTGACTATAACTTGCTTCAGTTCCTACTATCAATTTTTTTTTGTCATTTACTCTGCTTTCTATCTCCTTCTTCTACGTTTTGTTTTTTAAGTTGCAGGATGCTTTCTTAGATAGCCAATGGTGTGTGTGTGTGTGAGAGAGAGTGTGTGTGTGTGTGTGTGTGTGAGTGTGTGTGTGTGTGGGTGGGTGTGTGGGTGTGTGTGAGTACCATGACAGCAAAACATTGATCGCATCAGCAGACAAAGGACACAGAAATGAACAGAACTCAATATTAGGAATATGAGTTCAAAAGTAGTTGCTGCTACGTTTTCCCTCTTTGGTTCATGGACTTTCTACCAGACCACGTAATTCAGAATATCACTTATCTTTCTAAATTTTCTCTATCACCTCTCCCGCTAACTAACAAACAGTATGATGGAAATTGTAATAATGATATTTGAGGTGCTTAAGAGGCCGGGTCTGGAGTGTGCTTTTTTGACTGAGTCACTTCAAAGTCTCACTATCCTCTACTGTGCTTTCGATTGGAGGTCACTTAGGCATGCTCATACAGAACTGTTTGTACTGAAGGATGTTTTAAAAACAAACTACTCCACAGACAATGTAACACTATGTTTGATGGATGGATTATGCAGTTCAAGGTCAAGGCCTTCTGGGTGAGATCCTGAAGGACTAGGAAATTAAATCTGCATAGAATATTTTCTCTGGGTTAGTTAAAAGAAACAACATCAGCTCTACTAGCTTTCAGTACTTGCTTTTTATTTTCATCTGGTCCCTTTTCTTCAGATACCGGTGTAGCTGGGCTTGGCATCTGTTTCATTTCAACAACCCAACCCTTGCATCTGGACAGTCTGCAAGGACAATTCCACAGTCCTGCGAACGTTCTGTTTGGAGTGGCTGGGCTTTTTTTCTTCAGAAACAAGAGCACTTATGTTTAAAAAAGGGTAAGTCATGCTGAGTTTATAAGTGTCCTGGGCTATAACTGAGCTATTGATGATTTGTTCTCACTCCAAGAAACTAGAGCAGTGGATGTGGTCCTCCATATCTCCCGTTACCCCATACCCACTGCCCCGTGTTCATAAGGCTAACTGTAACACTGGTCCTCACTTTTTCAGATTGCCCTAAGGAATGACTTGATTGAAGTCTCTCTCCATTTAAGGCTCTGGGTACTGCTCTCCCTGTTTATTGCTACGTAGCCAGTGTTGTTTTGTTGTTGTTGTTGTTTAGGTTTTGGTTTGTTTATTTCTGCTCATGCCCATATTATTTTAGTCACTTTAGTTGTTGTCTAAGACAGGAAGTGGGAATTGTACACTTAGCTTCACTCTATCTTGTTTCTTGGAAGTCCTCAACAACCTTTTGATGATTGTTTCTGACTTTTTATTTCCATTCAGCATATAATATTTTTTTCAGACTAAATTTCCTAACTAACCGTATTCATATCCACTTAAAGAGAATTTTCTTGAGACTTCTTAGATGATATATATTTTAGGATTGTTTTATTTAAAAAACTATCACTGGATATAAAAATAGTATTCGTATCATAGAATGAGTCCAGAAGTCTTCCTTCCATTTCTATTTTTTGGAATAACTTGAGAAGGATGGGTGTTAACTCTGATTTAAATGTCTGGTAGAACTCCCTGGGAATCCATCCGACCCTGGGCTTTTATTCGTTGGGAGATTTTTGATAACTGATGCAATTTCTTCACTGGTTATGAGTCTGTTCAGATTTTCTATCTCTTCTCGTTTGAATTTTGGTAGTGCATGTGTGTTTAGGAATTTGTCCATTTCTTCTAGGTTGTCTAATTTTTTTGGCATATAATTTTTCATAGTAATCTCTGATGATTGCTTGTATTTCTGAGGGACCAATTGTAATAGATCCATTTTCATTTATGATTTTGTCTATTTGGATGGTCTCTCTTTTCTTTCTGAGGAGCCTTGTTAGAGGTTTATCAATTTTGTTTATTTTTTCAAAAAACCAACTCTTGGTTTCACTGATTTTTTTAATGGCTTTTTTGGATTCTGTATTGTTTATTTCTGTCCTGATCTTTATTATTTCTCTTCTTCTGCTGAGTTTGAGGTGCTTTTGCTGCTCCCTTTCTAGTTTCCTTAGGTACTGTGTTAGAGGTTGATTTTATGCTTTTTCTAGTTTGTTGAAATAGGCCTGGATAGCAATAAACTTTCCTCGTAAGACTGCCTTTGATGCATACAAGAGTTTGGATTGTTGTATTTTCATTTTCATTTGTTTCTGTAAGGATGCAGGTCTGAAACTGACTCCATGAGACAATAGAAGGGCACACATGGCCCAAGGCAGAAGAGACCACCCTTGTAACACCCAATCAGGAAAGGCCAGCTAACACCGTTAACATTTCTAAGGGTGGGCCTAAAGATGGAGGCTAAGACTAGTCACGCCCTACGTGGGGGTCCTGGGCCCACTCTGTGATTGGTCAATACTCTAAATGTTGTGATTGGGTCCCGCCAAAAGTAACAAATACTCCAGGCAATGTGAATGGTTAAACGTGCTGTCAATAATATTGTAAAATAATGATTGGATCACTGTACCTATGTCACAATTTCCTGTAACTCCCCCTTCCCAAACTCATAAAAGCCCTACCCTGCCTTTGTTTGGGGCCCACTCCACTTGGATCCAGTGTGTTGTTGAAGTCTGTGAGCCCGAGTTTAGGCTGGCCGGGCCTAAATTCTTAATAAAGCCCTTTGCTTTTGCATGCGTGATTTGGTCTCCCAGGTAATCTCTGGTTTTTGGGGCGATATTAAAATCTGGGCATAATATTTCCATATATTTCTTAATTTCCTCTCTAATTGCCTGATTTGCCTAATCATTCTTAAATTTCATTATTACCCAAACCAATCTACATATTCGATCCAACCCCATGAAAATTGCACCAACATTCTTCTCAAAGCTAGAACAAATTATCTTAAAATTCATATGGAACCGCAAAACAACTCAAATAGACAAACTAATATTGAAGTAGAAAACCATGGATGTTAGTCTTAATAATTTTCCTTTAGAGAAGGAATGTCATGCTTTTCCTATAGAAAGTGAATTGGTTGAATATTTTAATGAGTAATTAGCTCCATGGACATTAACTACTTATTTCAAATGATTTAATTATTGTTGCACATTTATGTGAATTTGTTCACATATTTGTTCAGCATTGTTTTGTTTGTATAGATACAGTTTCTATTTGCCATACAGTATTAATCAAACATAATTTTCAGCCATTCTGATATTGATGGTCAAATGGGAAGAATCAGAAATCACTCTTAAACTAGATTTCCTACAGAAGTGAGTTGGGGTATGTTAAAGGTGAGACATGTGTTTAAATAGATCACATTCCATATTTTATAAAACAAGACTTAAATTTCTGAAGAATGATCACTTCTTTATAAACTTTGAAATGATAGTTTAGCTTAATTGGACTATAGTCTGAGTAATCCTTGGGGTTAGTATATTGATATTCATCATAATAAAGAAATAATAATCAAGAAATAAAAATAACTTCTATGTTAACCTTACTCATCACATTTAAGAGAAAATGCTTGCAAGGTAATAATCCTTTACTTCTTAGAATGGATACTGAATGATAGATGCTCAGGGCTCTACCTATTGCTGTTTCCAGAGATCAGTTTCTTTAAAGAACCATCTACCAGATGGGAGAAAAATATGCAAAGTAAAACCACTGGGCATGCTTTCTACTGTAAATTAAGCAAATATATGTTTTCTTAATTTCTGAATTACTATCTGAGTTCTATAAAATTATTGTTATTATATATTAACAGCTCACATGCATTAAAAATGTGGAAGTCAAACTTAAATAGATATGAATGTAAAAAGCAAACTCTATTGTAGATGACATTATTCTATGGACCTGAATTAAACGGTATAGCTAAGACATTTAACACCCCTTTGTCCCCCGTCCTACTACACTATTGAAAAGAATCAAAATATTCACATTTTCCTTAAAAAATGCAATATACAAAATACTTAAAGGAAACTAAATATTATGGAAAACTCACCAGACACTTCAAAAATATTAAAGAATAAAGTGTATTAAATATCAGCCTATGAATAAATATCCCTCCATGGTCTAACTATGCACAACTTATAAAAAGGACATCTCAAATAAAAATAACTCATAGAAAAGGAAAAAAGAATAAAAGTTAAAAATTGAAAATCAAACTCTGCTCAGGTAAATTCAAACAATTTTACATTGATTTAAATCAGGATATTGCAAAATGAATACCCAAACTAGAATTTAGGGTAAAAACATTAATCAAAATAAAGACAGCCAACAGTTAACAATAAATTTGTAATAGTAATAAAATTCCTATCAAAATGTACCAGAACCGGGACAACCTGGGTGGCTTAGTTGGTTGAGCTTCTGACTTTGACTTCAGCTCAGGTCATGATCTTCTGGTTTTTGAGTTTGAGCCTCTCCTTGGGCTCTGTGCTGACAGCTCTGAGCCTCGAGCATGCTTTAGATCTTGTGTCCCCCTCTCCTCTCTCTGTCCCTCCCCTGCTCATGCTCTGTCTCTGTCTGTCTCTCAAACATAAATAAACATAATTTTTTTTAAATGTACCAGAATGTCTTTGGAAAATTGCTCTTTCACTCTTCTAGCTGCTATTTCATGTGGGGATATATGGATGTACAATGATTTTTCATGCTTCTTTCTCTACAATGTCTTATTTGTTAAACATATTCAGTCTGGGGTTTTAATAGATAATAGTTTTACATATTTCTCCATATAAAATATTTGCAAGTCAATTGGAACTTTAGCAACTCAAATCAGGAGAAAATAAAAGAATGAACATTTCAAGCATCAGAATCCCTAGGAAGTCGGAGAATGTAGCTGAAATAGAACTGTTGGCATATATTAAATGATAGGGATCAATTAAATTATTTTGGATTCCCAACAAGTTTTAGACTATTGTGAGATTGATCTGCGTTGGGATGAAGCGGAGAAAACTGATACACTTGATCTTGTCTAGTGTGGGCATTTCTACAGTGCAGCTTTTGGAAAGGTTAAACTGCACTCCTGGGTATTTTTAGAACTCGGCTGACAAAGTTTATAATGAAAAGTGGTAGAACTGGATCACATCGGCCCGCCCTGTTCCAGAGGGCTCTAGCTCAAAACTCCTGGGGGGACATTCAGAGTTTATAATCCTCTGCACTGTAGTGGGAATTTGAGGAAATAATTGTTGGCAAGTGGGGATTTCTTTATTGTTTTTTTTTTCTTTCTGAGTTAAGTAGATTAAATCAAAGTTACCTCAAGTTGTTTTTGTTTTTCCTACCTAAAGCCACGAAACTCTTCAGAATTTCTCGAGTGTAGCGAAATCTTCAAGGCACAAATACCTAACAATGCCATTTTTTATTATTCACCTGAACTTATGTTTGTATTTAACAGTTGCATAAATGGTCTATTTAAGGGAACATGAAAATATATGATGTCCCTTCAAAGACAATATAAAAGCCTAAGTTAGATGGAATGATGAATAATGATTAATCATTAGTTAAAAAATTAACTAATTTGACACCCAATATGTCAAATCTGTTGCTTAGAAAATTTAAGTTGTTCTTGTTTGAGATGCCAATATAATTATTTTAAACTTATGACATATTTTGACCAAGGCCAGTTGCTAACAAGCAGATTGAAAACATGTATTTATTTTCAAAATGCACTGGAAGTAAATATGTTTTTGATATTTTCTGCTTCCATTTTTAAAAACTGTAGTCCTAATGTCTATCACCTTCATTTACAAAATCATTTTTTTCTATGAACAATAGGCACATTGCTTTGAAAGCAGATGAACATATTGTTAGAATTATTAAAATATTTTAATACAGTTAATAGCTTTAAAAAATAATGTTTGAGGATGACTGACATATTTTCCCTTTATAAAGTGATAGCACTAAAATTTGGTGTTGGGGAAAGTAGAGCTGGAAAAAGGGGGTGTTTTATTTATTTATTTATTTATTTATTTATTTATTTTCCCCTTAAGTTTCCAGAGCACTCAGGGAATATGAGTTCCAGCTAACTTGCACCTTGAAAGTCAACTCTGAATATTTAAATGTCAAGATGTAGTTAATAAAATTTTACAAGTCTGTTGTTTAATCCCTGGTTAATGAAATGAAAATGTCCCAATTTTTCAGTACTTCACGATTTTCCAAGTTGTTTTATAGTCATTATCTCATTTAATTTCCTCAAGCTTGAGAAAATAGTATCAGAGCTGAGTCTATTCTTTTTCTGGTGTCTTGTTCGAGCCACCCCTCTGGGGGTAAGAACAGAGACCAGTGGATGCAACCATCTAACTGTAGCATGATTCACTCTTGGACAAATATTATCATTATTGAAACATCCCATGAACTTTCAAAATATTTTCTCAGTGATATTCTCTCAGGACCTACCTCTAGTCTACAATTCTTCCAGCTTCTTTGAGCATTAAGCCAATGTATTTTTAAATCTCCTCTTGACATCTTTTCCTTGTGAAACCCATTCTCTTCTTGTTCCTATGGCATCTTTGCATTACAATTGTTAGCTTACATATCTGTTGGTAAGGATATTGAAGGAATTGAAAGTAGAGCATATTTGTTAAGTCCATCTTGACTAACGTGTCATATAAGGCCAATGTTTCTTTATTGACTTTCTGCCTGGATGATCCTCTGTTGATGAAAGTGGGGTATTAGAGTCCCCTACTATTATTGTATTGCTGTCTATTTCTACCTTTAGGGGTGGCTCAGGACATTTCTTATCCAATTTTATATATTAAATGTAGATCATATTTATTGGAAAACAAATAAATGAAATAAATACAATAAAAGATAACAGTAAAATAAAAACACATTAAGGGATATCTTTCCTGAGTACAGTTTTTCATACCCATAAATTCTTTTTCACACCCATATTTATATGCCTTATCCATTATTGAATTTCTACAAAATTCTATGGATATGTGCATTGAAATTTCATTAAAGATGGCACATTAAAAAACAATGAATTACCACCATAGAATGTTTTAAAACATATTTTAATAAATATAGCCTAGAGGTTTATATTCTATCAGAAGTGAACAATGTACCTGTTCTAATATTCACAGGTAGTTTTTTCTAAGAATAATTTAGAGTCTATGCTTAGATAAACATAGGTTGTGGCATTCTTTTCTCAGATAGTATCTGTTACATTATGAAATTTCAGTTTTTACCTTTGGAAAGGTGATTGATGGATGGCTCCCTGATGCTTTTGAGAGGACCTGGTATCCATCATCTATTGCTGCATAGCTATGTACTAAAAAAGTTAAAGCACTTATCACAAAAGAAATGTACTCTTTCCTATGAGTGTATGAAATGCCTAATCTGTTTTTCTGGAATAACCTGGAATCCCCAGGTCTCACTCATGTAGTTATATATAGTCAGTTGTCCACCATGCCGGAAGGGGACTCAGCTGGGACAAGTGGGACAGTGAGGTCTCTCTCTCCACTATGGTCTGTAGTCTTGGGATTTTCCACAGCATGGCAACTTTGTATGAGCAAAAATCCCAATGCATCATATTAACCAATGTCCTGAATTTAATGTGGTAGTGACCTCATGGAATATTGTATTGGGGGCCATTATTGTAAAACTCTATCAATGACCCCAATATTAGCATTTAAATATCTAACACATATGCACATGCTTAAACAAGCTGCAATAATTTCACATGGATTCAATATTTATTACTTAAGTTTAATATCATGCCCTCAGCAGAACGGAAAATTGTAGAAATTTTGAAAGCTTCGAAGCACGCAAATTACCCCTCTCACATTGGGTAGCTTAACTACATGTTTTGATTTTCAAATATTAATTTCCCCCAAACTATGCCAAAATAAGCCATCTTCATAATTTGAATTTTAAAATACTATTCCCCTTACGCAGTTTGTTTTCCTGTCCTCACATCTTGAGGCAGCCATGGAGGCATGCCAGTTGGATCCCCCTTCAAGAATATAATTGCCGTGCAGATACAAGGAGTGCAGATAGCTGACAGCCTCCAGCTGGATCACCTGCTGGACCAGCGTGAGTTTCAAGCTGAGGCCATTCTCTTCTTGAGCAGCTTCCCTCCAAAAATATGCAGCGATGGAGGAATTAGGACCAAGTCATTTCTACCCAGTGTAAGACTCATCTAACATTGATGAGTAGGATGGCTATCTAGATTGCTGGTTGGATGTCTCAGAGTAGCCTTGACCCATGCTGGGGTAAGCTGAAAAGCTTGAATTGCTGTGACAGATAATGGAAGGGGCAATAAAATGCTTGAGAAAGTGGCCATACTGGAATGGATGTATTATGTGAGTCCAAGAGACCATCAGAAAATTAGGTTCCAAGGGAAGGCTCAGAAGACATTGTCATGAAGGCTATTGGGAATGTGATGCAAGAGGGACACTAACATCACTCAGAGGTCCTAGTTAGTGGTGATTGCAAGAGAGCCTGATAGGGCCTGACTTTTGGAGAGCTGCGGGGATAGTGGGGATCAAAGGAATAGAGGCCAGTGGCAACTCCTAATGGCCTAAGGCTGCAGGGTTTGTCTTAATGAGCAGCCAGTAGCATTCAAGCAGGACTGATACACAGATTTGAGAAGATAGTTAACAAAACAGCATGCCCCAGAGCACAATATGCAAAGTCCACACTCTACTGAATGAACATAATCAAAAGAAATTAAGACTGAAAGAGCAAGAGGCTAAGGGCAGCCACTCTAAATAGAGTGAGAATCCTTTCCTGTTTCTAGAACAAAGTCAATTTTCAGACACAGATGCATGGATTGAGGTGGTTAGATTCCCAAATGGAAAAAAATCACAATAATTACACAGGGAAATGATCCTCTCAGTTCTTCTCCAAAGAGAGCTGCAGCTGTTTACTGGATGATACACTAGGAAATGGGACACCCAAGTAATTCAAGAGCAACTAGACACAAGGTTTGAGTTTGCTTTCATACTTCTTGACCTCGAAGAATCATCATGGCTTTTCTATTGAAACAGGGACAGACATGAGGCAAGTAGTTATTAAAGTCTTAACCAAAGTCCAGTTTATGAAACCCCTGTCCTGACACTTCACCCATTGGTTATATCACCCAGTTCTGAATGCATAATTGAGGTTGAAGCTTTTGGCACTTGAAGCATAGTCTATAGTGAGTCCTTGATCTGTGCAGTAAAAGCTATTATGATCGTGAGGGAGACCAACCTTCTGAAACTGTCCTCACCTACACCTTGACAGTGAATCAAAACCAGTATTGTATCTTCAGATCTGCAGGGGGTTGGAAGAAATTTGTGCCACTCTTAAAGATCGAAATAATGCATTATGGTATTTTCTATCATAGCTCCATGCATTTTAACAATATTATCTTGGGTGAGGTATGGTGAAGTTAGATGCATATCAAAAGAGGAAAACTGGAAATAATTTTACAATATTGTTATACACACAGTCCTATGGGGAGAACACAGCCTACCATGTAGGACTCAGGGGAAGCACCAGAATCTATGATAAGGAGGAGGGCCAGGGGTAGCTATGGGCAAAAGATTCTATTGTGGTTTCTGTGAGAAGGGTTTCTAAGGCAGGGAAAGCAAGCCTAGGGTTGGATAATGTAAAAAACTCTAGAGGGTTTTCAGTCATAGGGGCCATACCAGGTTATCAGCCCTCTGACTCTGGGACAATTGCCAGGTCCTGAGGATGAAAGCCAGACTGAGAATTACTTGGGTGATGGTGCTTATTGGGCTTCTCTAGGAGAACTAACCAGCCTCTCTCCAGGACTGAAAACTGTGACAAGGCAGTGAGCACACATGTGCACACATGCACACATACACACAGACAAATATCTTACACTGTGACATGATAATAAGGCAAGACATGTATATACATTTACTCATGAGTAGCAACAAATGATGTGGCACAAGGACCTGGGTCAGAAAGGACTGGAAGATTAGAGACAAAGAGGCTTAAGATAGAACCATGCGTGTGGATACGCAGGAGAGAGCATACATGCAAATATATATGTGTTGCATATTAATTCCCATGAGAGATTATCCACTGTGGAAGAGGCACTGAAGAACAGAATAGATGATATGACAGTCAATTGATGTTTTCTTGCTTTTGTCTTCACTCAGCTCCAGAAATAACATGGTACACATGTAAATGGAGTGACCACCTGGAGACTATATATAAGTCCGAAAAAATAGATTCCAAATGTCAAAGTCAATCCAGTTGCATTAACTTCTGAATCTCTAACCTCTTCGGAACACAGACCAACTCTGAACCACTGTTATGAAACTATTCCCTGTGGAGTGCAATCAGTCACATTGAGATTCTTCTTGCTTTGAAGGGCCATTAAGTTGGTTGCAGAAATGTAAACAATTATTCCAAGAATAGGTTTGCCTTTCCTGCCCATAAACCCTCAGTCAGCACTGGCATCCAAGATAATGGAGTGCTTAATTGACAGATATGAATTACAACACAAAATGGTATTTTTCCAAAGAACACCCTTTACAACAAAGGATGGACAGTTATGGGCCCATGCCAATATGATCCATTTTTCTATCCCATAATGCCCCATCCAGATATGCTGGCTTGATAGATCATTGAAATGGCCTAAAGGCACAACTGAGGGACAGGCTTGGAGCCAACAGTCTGTAAAGATGAGGGCTATTCTCTAGCATTTAGTGTAAATAATAAGTCAGAAACCTATGTATGAGCTGTATTCTCAATAGGAAGAACACAAGAAACTAATAACTAATGATCAGTAGTGGGTGTAACCTTGCTTGCTTTCATTGCCATGTTTGCAAATGTGGGCTTTTCATGATTAGAGAGCCTGGTCTCTACAGGATGTGCACACTTGCCAGAGGACATAGCAAGGATTACATTGAACCACAAACTGATGTTGACAGTTGAGTACTTTGTACTTCTTATGTTCATCGAACCAAACAAGGGCTGCTGTTAGTCATTGAAGGCAGGAAGGAAAATGTGTTGTATTCAGGTCATCCGCTGGAGGGATTCTTATTACGTCATTACCCAACTATGACTATAAATGGACAAGTGCAGCAAAAGTAGCCTGAGGAAAGTATGTTTATCAGAGACTAAGCTCTCTCAGGTGGGAGAATTTGGGTCTTATCACCAAGTAAGACAGTGAATTCCATAAAAGTGATAGATTAGGCCAACAAATTTTATTTTATTTTTAATTTTTTAATGTTTATTCATTTTTGAGAGCTAGAGAGAGACAGAATGTGAGTGGTGGAGGAACAGAAAGCAAGGGAGACACAGAATCCAAAACAGGCTCCAGGCTCTGAGAGCCCAATGTGGGGCTTGAACCCAAAAACAGTGAGATCATGACCTGTACCAAAGTCAGATGCTTAACCAACTGAGCCAGATGCCCATAGACCAACAAATTTTAAGAGGATAGTGTCAAGGTGGGTGTTGAGTACCAGTTATGACACTAAAAAAAAATTGTAGCAGCTGAGGTTGAGTTTACCTTATGAATCTTATTCTTCGACATTTTTTTCAAGAAGAAAAGCCTGCTAGAACTTGGGAAGAACTGCTCTTTTCACATATTTGTGGAAATCAACCCACACGGCACAAGAGTGGGTCTGCGGCGACCATGGAGATGCATGACCTGGGGCTCATGAAGGTAGTGCAGTCAGCTGACGGCCGGCAGCCTATCTTCAGGATCACCTTTTACTTTTGAAAAGAGGTCATGACCTCTTTGCCTGACCTGGTAAGTAACAATGGTAAATATGCCAAAGACTGGCTGTTTCTGCCCAATGCAGGACTCCCCTGACAATCATTCCTCTACAGCTCCCCATTGGAACGATCATGTCACATCTAGATAGCAGTCCGTTAGTCTAGCTGCACTATTTTTCTTACTTAATCCTTTCTCATGTGTCAGGTATGCACCTCGGTTTGAAGGATTTCCCTGCCCAGTTCTCCTTCTTCTTCCTTTTATCTCTTCACTGATGTTATCCCCTAATAAATTGTGTGGACTCTTAACTCCATTTCAGTTTCTGTTTCCCAGAGAATCCAGCTGGCACATCCCATCACCACACTTACAACCCACAGAAAATAAAAGTCTTAATCTTTGATGTAATAAATTATTAAGATGTTGATGCTGTGTGCTATGGACTGAATGTTTGTGTCCCTCCAATATTCATATGTTGAAGTGCTAAACTTCCGGGTGACTATATGTGGAGATGGGGGGACTTTGAGAGGTAATTAATGTTAAATGAGGT
This sequence comes from Suricata suricatta, assembly GCF_006229205.1. Lineage (NCBI taxonomy): Eukaryota > Metazoa > Chordata > Mammalia > Carnivora > Herpestidae > Suricata > Suricata suricatta. The sequence goes on along the minus strand of NC_043705.1, from coordinate 133,766,194 downwards.
CATGAGGTCATGCCCTTGTCTGACAGGATTAGTACCCTTATAAGAAGAGGCATCAGAGAGCTTGTCTCCCTCCAAACAGACAAGAAGAGGTCACAAGATCCTACAGCAAGATGACAGCTGCCTTAAGCCAAGAACAGAGGCTTCAGAGTGAAACTTACCTTGTCAGCACCTTGATCTTGGATTTCTAGCCTCTAGAACTATGATAAATCATTTTCTATTATTTAAGTTACTCAGTGGGTGGAGCTGATGAATACACTGTGCATTATGGCTTAGAATTTATTATGTCTGCAAATACATTGTCAGTTTCCCTGGTAATCGGGACTGCTTTCTCCCACATTGCATGAATTTCAGTTTTTCAATTTATACCAACACTCCTGTTTTGTTTACTTTTTTCATTCTGTCACACAATATAAAACAAGAATGCATTACACAAAGAAAAGACTGAATTATATGATCTCAAGGATCTAAACACTTACCGAGAGTACACAGGGAATAGAAGTCAGATGGAAGACAGAAGGCACCTCTTCTATGAATGTGATTCAGTGCGTATTTCTGAAATGAGTGATCTAAAAGAATTTTAGAGGCAGATTTCTGAGAGAGTAATTGAAAGAGTAACTGTGGTATTAACCTTTGCTCCTACCAAACCTCTATTTCAAGTAGCGTTATAAAGTGTGTTGCAAACCATATATCAAGGCTTTAATACTTTAAAATCAAACTGATTCATCTTTGTTCAGAGCCCACAAACTTTCTCAGAAAAAAATAATCATTAAAAAAATGGGACTTCTAGTAAGGAGATAAATGAAAGCAAGCAAACTTTCTGTTGTGAATAGAAGAAAATATCACACTATTTCTTTCCTTTCTATTTATTTTGTAAATTGGAAAAACCTATAATGGAAGATGTTTCCCAATAAAATAAAATCTATCCAAATGAGGTAAAACAAAGTTCCATGAAGCAAAGCAATGTACCAAATACATCCCTTCTCTATATCCAAATTACCCTTCTGCCATGACTTGAAACTTTGGAATCTATAATGGACAAAAACATAGGAAATGTATTTATGTGCAAAAACAATTCAGTAGAAAATGTTAGAAAGGAAGGCTTTGTTACTTGCCTTAAATATAGTATGACATTTACTTTGACAACAACGCACAAAGAGAGGAAATAGAGATTTCCATGTTCTTGTGAAACACAAAATCCTTTAAGGAGCCATTATTTAATACACTGAGACGAAAATCTAGCAAGATTTGCATTTTTTCCAGACAGAAATACAAAGCAAAGTTTTATTATAAGCCTGAACGTAGGGTTTTCTGGAGAAATTGTAACTGCAATTCTATAGAGTTGGAGTCTTAACCAAGAGAAATAAGTGGTGTTCACTGTTCAAGAGAATGAATTGTGCTCAGATATGAAGTGAGATGTTTTCAACAAGAAGTCTTGTTCACTGCCCAGCTGAAAGTCATTTAAATTCCTGGCAGCACAGTGCTTGTAGAAAGAAATCAAGAGAGGACAAGTTTGGGTAGAGCCAGACTCCATAACACGGCCAGGTGCTTGGTAGTTCCATCTCCGTTTAAAGACTACTACGCAATACATTAAAAATCCAAGTCAGTCTGATTTGGAACATTTTTATTTTTTTCAGACTGGATGAAAATTTGGCAAGTTTCATGAAATAAAATGGTTGAAGTTCCTGCTGGAACTTTGTAAAATAGTACTGGCAAAGAAAAAGGGGGGGGACCAAAACCAAAAGCCATTTCTTCCAACTTTGAAATATTATCAGTAAGAAATTTCACCAAAAAATATTACCAATAAGGATTTAAATTTTTTTTAATTTAAAAAAAAATGTATTATTGAGAGGCAGAGAGAGACAAAGCATGAGCAGGGGAGGGTCATTGAGAGGGGGAGACACAGAATCGGAAGCAGGCTCCAGGCTCTGAGCTGTCGGCACAGAGCCCATCACAGGGTTCGAACTCACAAACCAGGAGATCATGGCCTAAGCTGAAGTTGGATGCTTAGTTGACTGAGCCACGAAGGTTAGTCTCTCACCAATAAGGAATTTTTTAATGATTTCCCTCATACAAGTGATGTAATAGGAAACCTTTAACTTATTACTATAGATTTTATAATATGGACTTACGATAATTATATAACATTTGCATATGAGTAGAAAAGGAGGGGTAGAAAATAAATAAACATGAGTTTTCTCTATGAGATAGCTTTGGCAAGTGCTGACATATGGGTTTAAATACTCTCGTTTTAATTTTTTATGTTTATTTTTACTTTTGAGAGAGAGAGAGCAAGCCAGGAAGAGGCAGAGAGAGAGGGAGAGAAATCCTAAGCAGGCTCTGCACTGTTAGTGTAGAACTTGACTCAGGGCTTTAACCCACAAACTGTGAGATCATGACCTGAGCCAAGATCAAGAGTTGGACACTTAACCCACTGAGCTACCCAGCTGTCCCTAAATACTATTTTTTAAATGTTATTTATTTTTGAAAGAGAGACAGAGACAGAGCACAAGATGGTTAAAGGCAGAGCGAAAGAGGGAGACACAGAATTCAAAGCAGGTTCCAGGCTCTGAGCTATCAGGATAGAGCCTGATGTGGAGCTTGAACCTACAAACCATGAGATCATGACCTAAGCCGAGGTTAGATACTTAACTGACTGAACCACCGACATGCCCCTAAAAACTCTTGATCCGAGAGAAAATTCTGAGTTTAGAATGTAAAAATAAGGAAGACAGAGAAGCATTAGGTAATAAACAATGAAACACTCATTGGCATGGGTTCTGGAAGTTTCTAAATATTCATTATAAAACAGAAAACTTAACAGATAAAGTTCTGCTCTTATGGTATTTATAATAGAGTAAGGAAGGATGCTAAATTAAAAAAAAGGTAACCAATAAATGTCTAAGAAACCAAATCATCATTATTGCTATAGAGAATGGAACAAGGCTAGGGACATGGATCAAAATCCTGGAAATAGGAGATGCTAATATTTTAGGGGAAATAAACAAGCACACAAATGAAATATCTCACTATAAAAATATTTGGAAAATGCTATATTATACAGTATTAAATTGAGTATATTGAAAAATCCCTTAAAACTATTATTATTCTAATATATGTCATAGCTTCTTATAAATTTTATATTTTGAGAGAGAGAGAGAGAGAGACGCATGGTGTAGTGCACTTACTTGGTAATGAACAGTTAAATTCCCTGAGTATCTTATATGACTCTTAAAAAAGATGTCTTTTGGACTCCTGGATGGCTCATTTGGTTGAACGTCCAACTTCAGCTCAGGTCATGATCTCACAGTTCGGGAGTTCAAGCCCTGCATTGGGCTCTGTACTCACAGCTCAGAGCCTAGAGCCTGCTTCGAAATCTGTGGTCCCTCCCTCTCTACCCCTCCTCCTCTTGAGCTCTGTCTCTCAAAAATAAATAAACATTAAACAATTTTTTAAAAAGATGTCTTTTTTCTTAGGAGAAGGATCTGCCTATTGTCTCTCAGCTAGTAAGTAATCAGTCCTTTGTCAAAACTGATAACAGGTTCACCTGCGGATCTCAGTGTGTTGAGCGTCTGACTCTTGATTTCGGCTCAGGTCAAGATTGCACAGTTTCTGGGATCTGCCCACATTGAGCTCTGTACTGACAACACAGAGCCTGCTTGGGATTCCCTCTCCTTCTCTCTCTACCCGTCCCTGCTCCTGCTCAAGGTCTCTTTCTCTCTCAAAATAAATAAACAAAGACCTATATTTCTTAAAGCAAAGAAGGTAAACAGGCTTTTAATGTAGAGAACAGAAAATGCAGATCTCAAAACGCAAGTGAAGTTAAATGGGGCTGCCTTTAGGACAGAGTGTATGGTAGGATGTGGTTAAAAAATGAAAAAGAAAAATGTTGTTTTTTCCTAACTCTTTTGTCTGAGAAGCACTGGACAAGAGGCTAGGCTGACTAATGTATGTTATATGGGAAGTAGAACAAATTCAACCACAATAGAAAAATAAAGAAAACCTATCTGTTAAGTTAGGAATTCTAGATTGATAAAACTCATACTCTTCTTTTTTTTTCCTTTTGTATTCAGACCCAATTGAGAGATTAATCACAGAAGTCAGAATGTTGGGGAGAAGAAATGTCAACTGCATTACTGATGCAGCTTAGATTGGAGTGTAAGGCTAAAAGAGGCAGCCACAATAAGTTTCCTACTACTTCATCCAGAATTAACACATTTGCCCAGTCACAGGAAGACCCGGGGACATACAGACGTCTTCTTGGGGAGCAAACACTGCCTGTGTAACTGTATTACAAGGCTGAGAACAAAACAAAACAAAACAAAACAAACACTTCCTCTGCAGGCAGACAGATTTAAAGGAGGGCCAGAAGCACCAGACTGAGTTTGCTTCTGCTCTTTCCTTTGAATTCACTGATGAGATAAAGCATCTTTTCCTTTCTCCCTTTGGCGATTGGAAGGAGTCAAGTGGACACACCAAAAGAAGTCAGAATGTTCCTTGCTGCTGCCCACTTCGCCCTTGACCTCTGCCAGCTGCAGGCGGTTGACTGCCAGGCGTCCGCTCAGCAAATCCCTGCTCGGGCCAGGCACAGCACTCACAGGGAAATGACCACGTTTTTTTCTCCCATGCTCCTGAACTGGATAACCCTCTCCTTCTTTGAAGAGAAGGAAGGGAGAAAATGTTTACCATCCTGATGAGTGGAAAGGTTCCCATTCCTACGGCTACTTAGGTAGGGGTTTGAAAGGGGACGGTGTGTGTTTTGCCCTAGAAATTGTGTGTTGAGCAGAACAAAGAGGATTTTATGAGACTGGGGGACCTGCCTTGTAACAGTCACCAATGTGGCTTCTTCTGGGATTCAGGATTCAGACTGTGCCAGAAATGTGTGTTTCAGAAACTAGGTGAGAGAAGAGCATCTTTCCTCCATCTGGGTAAGAAAGCGATAATCCTTAACAGGACTACTTGAAAATCCTACAGGAGCCTGAAAATCCTACGGCATATTGTGCTATCTTGACATGACCTTTTACAATGCACTCCCCCTAAGATCTCTGATACAGAAGGTATACCGTGTGGTTCCTAAAACAGGGTGATTTTGTGAGCACTGGCTAAGAGTGCTCCGGGATTAAAGGCATGCATGGAGAATGAGTAACTAGCAGCCTCCTCCCCAAACCTTGCATCTATTTGCTTAGGAGAGTGAAGCTACTCTTGAAGATAATTCCTCCTGCAAAACTCAGCAGTCAGGAACACTGGGGCAGAAAAGCAGTGAAACGTCCAACCAGACTGCTGGGAAGAAAATTTAATAAAGTTTGAAAATGTTTAGTTCTCTCCAATTTTCCCCAATTTGATAATCTCTGGAGAGTATGCCATTCTGAATGAGTGTTCCCAAGGCTTAGGGGGGAAATTAATACACATGGATGGGATGTGCAGAGTAGAAAGGCTTTCTTTAGCCAGCCAGCTCACTATTTTCACAGCATGCTGTGAATTTCTAGGTGCAGGATAGAAAGGTACGTCCCAGAACTGAACCCTGTATGTACAAATCCAAGGTAAATGTTTACAAAGAGAATTCCCAAAAGCATTGTTTTAAAAAATGTACGGGATCTTTCTAACTTTGGCAATTGAACTTGAGACACTACAGAATGGTATTATTGCAGGATAAACTACATACGTTTTTCTATTGTGTTATTAAAGCATTCATAACTTTTAAAATTCTTTCTTTTAGGGAATTCCCAGATGGAAAGATATTCTTAAAAATCATCACGTGCAATGAATTTTTATTTTAATTTGCGTCTATTCTCTACATTTAGATTAAACATGTAGGGGAATGAATTGAATGTCATTAGAATATTATTTGTATTTCACATTAACTGATTTCCATTGGGGATTATTTTATGTACATATAAACATATACATTAATAGCTATTTATTGAGAGACAGTTTTCTCATAAGTCACAGGAATAAAACTCACGTGTGGTATGCATGGCAACAGAGTTTAGGATCATGCTTTGTAATCAACGTTACTTGTGATTTATTTCATGAAATATACTGAATCTATCATTAAACTCTTAAAACAAAAATCATATTGTTATGGATAATTCCTTTTGAAGTCAAAGAGATGATATGGTGATCTAACAAGAGATAGACTATCATTCTACTGGTTAAAGGACGAGCCAGATTATAATTAAATCTCCATATAACAGGAAGCTTCTAGAACTCATTAAAAAACAATTAATATTGTATAATCACAACATGTAAAGTGCTGACTAATGCGACTAATACGTTGCATGAAAAGGTTAGTATACTTTTAGTGTAATCATTCAATCCTGTTGCGAAATGAGTGTTGGTTAGAGAATGCTGGGAGTTAGTAATGACTCAAATCTCATATTCTCTCCCTCCAGAGCCCATCATCCAGGAAGCTCTATGGTGACAAGACCCACCAACACACAAACACATTAGGCTCCATTAGCCTGTTGTGAAGTTGCACACATTTTCACACATCTATAAGGCATCAATATTTAATTTTTTAAATGTTTCATTATTTTTGAGACAGAGAGTGACAGAGCATGAGCAAGCGAGGGACAGACAGACAGACAGACAGACACACACACACACACACACACACACAATCCGAAGCAGACTCCAGGCTCTGAGCTGTCAGCACAGAGCTTGATGTGGGACTCAAATCCACAACCCGTGAGATCATGACCTGAGCCGAAGTTAGATCCTTAACCAACTAAGTGGCCCAGGTGCCCCTAAAGCGTCAATATGTTTAAATGGATTTTTTGGTTTTATAGGTTTCAGGATTTGTTAATTCATTTATATGCATCAATGTATTTGTATATATGTCTATACCTGTACTCAAATAACCTTCTCAAATGTACAAATGCATGTAGAAAAAAATCATGTTTTTATTTTAAGACTTTAAGTCTCAATATTTTCATCCGAAATGATGATCTATTATATGTCCATTTTGTATGCATGGAGTTGTGAATCCAGATGTCTATTCATTTCTCCTCACAACAGTTATTTGAAATGCATGCTAATTTTCCGAGTCATTGCTATCAAATTCTGTGGTTTTAAATTTATAAAGAAATCACCTGAGGAGGGCTTTAAATCCCTGATGTCTAGGATGTATCCTGGAATAGCTAATTCAGAGTCTTAGAGGGTAAGGTACAGCTATCAGTCATGTTTAAAGCCTAGATCATCTACTACACAAGCGCATTTGAGAGAGCTCTCAAATACCTATAAATATTTGTATCTACTTTGGGACTGTCTAAGCTACTACCACCTGAAAAAGAGATGACTACAACAACATTTTCCAGCAATCTTCTTTTCTTTCTTCACCTTAATAGTTTTTGTTCGACATTCTATTGTCTCCACATTGCTAAAGTTCCTAAATGTATGCTATGCTCTGCAGTGCTCATACACACGGATGCTTAGTTTTTATTAATTCTCAATCTCGGCTGAAGATTGGACATCCCTAGGGAGCTTTTAAAAAGTCAAGTACTCAGATGATTTTTATGCATGGCAAAATTGAAAACCCTTCTTTCCATCTATATGAATGCTCAAACCCATGTCATTTTTTTAATCCATTCAAAACAAACAAACAATCTTATTTTATCATTTTGTTGACTGGATTTAAATTTTGAGTAGTTTTTTTTAAAGGAACATTTAACTAGATGGTTTATATAATTATTGATTGCACATTCATAATTAGAAATATGACTAGATGAAAAGCTTTTTGGAATTGCTAACTATAATCACCAAGCAATGCTTGAGAGCGCCAGAACCCTTCCCCACCCCACCCCCTGGCAAATGCCACCTTACCCTCCGTTTCTATAAGTCTGGCTCTTTTAGATTCCACATATATGTCATACAGTAACTATCCTTTTCTGACTTACCTCACTTAGCTTAATGACCTCATGAAGGGCTACTCAGTTTTTAACAGGGTTCTCCACCTGGGAAAGAGTTATATACTTAGGACTATACTCCAGACTTATATGTGCCCTGGGGTTTGCCCTAAAATTGAATATATATTATATATCGTGGAATCTCTGGCTGAGACTAACTTACAGACTTTAGAGAAATAAGGAACATATATATTATGTATGACCAATGGCATAGGTTATATATGGCTAGATTCTGTATTACTGTGTGCGTATATGGCCTAGAGCCGTGGTCTTAAAAAGCATTCCCGGGGCACCTGGATGGCTCAGTTGGTTAAGCCTCCGACTTCAGCTCAGGTCAGATCTCACATTTGTGGGTTTGAGCTCCATGTCAGGCTCTGTGCTGACAGCTAGCTCAGAGCCGGGAGCCTGCTTCCGGTTCTGTGTCTCCTTCTCTCTCTGCCC
>NC_043705.1:133750456-133757752 GCF_006229205.1 Suricata suricatta | reverse complement strand
CACGGATTGCCCAAATAAATGTTCTGTGGTCGCAATTATCATGTCAAAGTTTTGCTAATGTCTCTTAGTTTTGCATATTTAATCTTCTTTGCCATTTTTCTATCTAGAATCTCTCCTTGTAAACATTTCCAAATTATATCCTCAACTTCCTGCAGCAGTGCTTTGTTCTCAGCCCAGTTCAAGAGATATTATAGACACTCAGGGCCCCTGGGTGGCTCAGTCAGTTAAAGGGTCCAACGTTGGCTCAGGTCATGATGTCATGGTTGGTGAGTTCGAGCCCTAATTGGGATCTTTACTGTCAGCATGGAGCCTGCTTTGGATCCTCTGTCTCCCTCTCTCTCTGCCCCTCCCCTACTGGTTCTCTCTCTCTCTCTCTCTCTCTCAAAATAAATAAATAAGCGTTAAAAATTTGAAAACGAGGTCTCATAGACATTTAGAAATGATAGTTTTATGTGGGTAAATGATTTATTGCATTCATTTATATGCATTCTATATAAGTAATCATATATAATGGTAATTGGTACTATTTCTTTACAGAGTGCATCCCACATGAATAACCAAATCGTTTTAAATGCTCTGAATTAAATAAAAATAGTGCTTGAAAGTAACAGTTTATATTATTAACAACTGGAAAAAGTTAATAGTGTTGACAAAAATGATGAGAAAAAGTAGTGGTAAGTCAAGGAAGGAAATCTAGATCTCAAAAGTCCTACCCCACTGATGAATTTTTTATGGACAACAGAATTCACAGCCTCTACCGTAAGTGTGGCTGAAAATAGCTCTGTAAGAAAGGCTGTATTATCTATTTTGCCTTCAGTTCCACGTACGGAGCGATACATTACAAAGAGCAGATGCCCAAGCATTGATTAAATGAACATGTTAAAACATGAAATCAAGTAGTAAACTCAAGGGACACTTATGTAAAATGGTTGTACACAAATGAAATCTGTACCCTACGATCTCTCCCTCATTCACCCCTGTACTCAAAGGGAATTTATTTCAGTTTGGAATCTGAATAAAATTGAATAAAATTAAATAAAATAGAATAATTCTGGAGGGTGAGAACAGAATTTCAATCAATACTAGCGAGTCACGCTTAGTTGGACACTTGTTTCTAAGCTGTGCACATGATCCTGGGTCATGGCTTGAAGGGTAGACAGTTTGACTGAGTGACCATTCCATCCCAACCGGCCTTCAGTACCTCACACCCAGATAAAGGAATACGATTGTTTTTGTACATTTCTGGAGGACGGACGTCACTACCTCAATCGGAAAAAATTGGGAGGCTGGTTGGCGACTTACATATTTAGGCCATAAAGAACAGTTTTCTAGACTTAGAGGTCCCTTTTCGTATTTTCTAGTTAACTCCATTAAAGAAGATGCATATTCCTCTGAGCAATTGCCTTTCTTTATATTAAACCTGACTCCCCTTTTTTGCTCTTTTCACAAATAATCAACTGCTTATATATTATGAAGTTATTATCCTGACATTATTTCTCTAAAGCAGAAGTTTTCTAAAATTAATGCAAATAAATCCCTTTTGCCAATCAATACAATTAATACAATAAATAACAATGTTGTCACATGAATTGGGTCCTTCTGGATGTTTACAAAAGCATTCTAGAGTTTGCATTTCAAAATTATGATCTGCTCCTTTGTCTCTCTTGGCCTCATCCCTCCATCCAAACATAACTGTGCTGATCATGGATTTCTAGCACAACTATGCTGCCATGTTAAAGGACTATTTTTTTAGGAAACTGAAAACCTTTAGAACAGAGTGGATGCCTGTAGCTTCCTGCTGGCACTTTTCTGATGTGGAAGTTTAATTGAGTGTTTTCTTTGAAAAATAATTTCTATGAATTTTTTGGAAGCCCTTCAAATTACTCTTGCTCACAGGATAACTTCTTTTGAGATGGTTCTTTTGAGGCTGTTCTTTCCCTCCCTGCTGAAAAAAAAAAAATAGGCTAACTGATTGTTTCCTCCTCTAGACACTGAAATGGAAATGGCATCAATACTGCTCTGAGATTGAATTTATTATGGAATGAAATTAGATCTGCGGCAAAAAAAAAAAAAAGTTTGTATCTTTAAAAAACAAAGACAAACCCCAAAACACAGTAATTCTGATGAGATCATTTGAACCTCCCTGCCTAGAAAATTACTGCTTTAGTTCTCTTCCAGGACACATCAAGACAAGATTTATAGCTCTTCTTTAAGTTTTAAACAGAAGTTACATGATACTGACTGTGATGTTTTCTTGCTGAAAACAACTATATTCACATGCTCTGAACTTGGAAAATGAGTTGAACAGATGATCTTGGCAGCACAAGGTCCTCAGTGCTCATACACAGGGAGGCTTTAGGTGTGCTCCCAAAGCTTTTATACTTGATTTGTTAAATTCTGTTTTCCATCATGTAATATATGAAATGAAAGGAATTTTAGTGGGTCAACAAAACTAAGATTTTCTAGAGAAATAAAATGTGAGTTTTAATGTGGCCAAACAATTAATGGCCTAGATGACTATATGCCTCAATCTGCTCATTAAAAAAACAATTATTTATTTTTGAGAGAGAGAGTGTGGGGAAGAGGCAGAGAGAAAAGGAGACAGAGGATCCAAAGCGGGCTCTGTGCTGATAGCAGGCTCGAAGTCACGAATCACGAGATCATGACCTAAGCCAAAGTTGGATGCTTAACTGACTAAGCTACCCAGACACCCTTCAATCTGCTCATTTTTAAAATGACAATATTGGGGCACCTGGGTGGCTCAGTCGGTTAAGCGTCTGACTTATGCTCAGGTCATGATCTTGCGGTTCACGAGTTCAAGCCATGCATCAGGATCTGTGCTGACAGCTGGAAGCCTGGAGCCTGCTTGGGATTCTGTCTCTCCCTCTCTCTCTGCCCCTTCCTTGCTCATACTCTCTATTCTCTCTCTCTCTCTCTCTCTCTCTCTCAAAAATAAATAAAATATTAAAACAATTAAAAAATAAAATGACAATATTAACTTGACCTTAAATAGAATAGTTTGGAAAATTGATTAAGCTTAATGCATGTGGTGCACTGAGCATGATATGTATTAAAAAATAAAACATCAGAAGGCTAAAAATATTTAAATATTTAATTCACGTAACATTAAATATAAACACTCCATTTTGTCAAGGTTATTTCATTTACAAGTAGTTTAAACCTAACTCAGAGTAGATTAAACAAACAAAAATACAGTATTGCTTTTTAATTTATAGATTTGGAGAATATGTTAGGATTTTAGAAGCTGAAATCATGCCAATGGGGTTTGACTCTCTGCATCTGTCAGTGGGAACTTTCTATTTGTTAGTCGCTTTCTCAGTGAAGTTGTCTGTATCTCACAACAAGTTCTTGATTGTTCATTCAGGCTTACATGTTTCTCACAGATTCTGGAGCACAGGCCTCCCTAACAGCGGGAGCAACATTCTGATAAATGGGCTTTGATAGGCCTCCCCAGCGTCAGGTCCCGAAGGGAAGCCATTCCAGTGGACAGGAAGTGGTTGTTTTCTTACTTGATATGCTGGACCAAATGCTTCACTTTATGTCAGGATAGTGTGAGGTAAATCTATTGTTTACTTACTTCTTTGTTTGTTTTTCTAGATCTCTATCCATCTATTCATTTATTATATCTATTTAATATCTATCTATAATACCTATCTATAAATCTATTTATCTATCTATCTATCTATCTATCTATCTATCTATCTATCATCTATCTATCTATCTCTCTATCCATCATTTGTCTATTGAGAAGGAGAGAGATAGAGTAAGCATGAATGGGGAATGGGGGCAGGTGGAAGAGAGAGATTTTAAATTTTAAAATCTGTAGAAAAAACATGTGTAGGCTTAAAAAACATTAAAATGTTTTTAAAAATTTTAATGTTTATTGATATTTGAGATAAAGAGAGAGAGAGAAAGAGGACAAGTAGGGGAAGAGCAGAAAAAATGGAGACAGAAGCTGACGCAGGCTCCAGGCTCTGAGCTATCAGCACACAGCCAGACACGGGGCTCAAACTCAGGAACAGTGAGATCAGGACCTGAGCTGAAGTTGGCCACTTAGTGGACTGAGCCACCCAGGTACTCTGAGAGAATCTTAAGCAGACTCCATGCTCAGCCCAGAGCCTGTAGGTGGGTGTTGATCCCAAGGCCATGAGATCATGACCTGAGCCAAAATCAAGAGTTGGTTGCTCAACTGACTGAGCCACCCAGGCACCCTATAAGCTCATTTAAACTATAGGCTAGTTTCTGTTACCAGAAGACAGGGTGGCTAAGCCTGTCAACAAGAGAAGTATCTATCTATCTATCTATCTATCTATCTATCTATCTATCATCTATCATCATCTATCTATCATTTATCTACCCATATTTCTTTCCACCTACCTATCATCTATTCCTATTTATTTGTCAATATTCCATTTTCCTCAATAATTTTGGGGTCCTCAATATTTCAAGATTATGAAAAGACATCCTGAGGATAAAATTGCTGCTGGATGCAATAATGCATATTAAAACAGAAAATTTTGAAACACAAAAAATTCCCAAGTGCACTTTCCGTTACCTGCCAGAATGGGAATATCAGCACATGTGATGTAGCCTCTGGGAAACTCAGTTGGTAATATAAGAGTCTAAAGACAAAGCAAGTGGCATTTTGAATTCGTTTTGACCGCAAAGAAACACAGAATGTCTACTGGACCCTAAGAATCTGCATCTTACCATAAAGGAGAACCCTATGTCTCATTTCCATCCCTGACTCTTCGGCTGTGGATGCTGTTGAGAACTATTTCAGTCCACTCCAACCAATCATTGCAATTCTAATTGTTTTATGGGCTCCAGGAAGATCTTTACAGCATTCAAATCTAAAAGCCATAAATTTGTTCAGCATATTGGATGGCTTTCTATTTCTGCACTTAATAGAAAAAAACAAAACAAAACAAAACAAAACAAAACAAAAAACCCGAAACAAACCAAACAGACAAAACCCTCTAGTTTGTATGGTATAGAAATTCTTTATGATCTGGACATTGTCTCTTTCTTTTCTTCATTGCGTACTAAAAAACATGATCACAACAATGACATCAAGATTTTTCACCTGAGATAATGCTCTATCATCTCTTAGGATTCATCTTGCTATCCTTCACCATGAAGTTTGTTTTAACAAAACTGTCCAATTGATACATTTTTTGTTTCTGGGAGATAGGTTTACTCACATTTTCTGTATGTCCCTTGATACTTTCAAACTGGAGTCGAACTCTTAATTTAGCTTAGAGAGCACTAAAAAGAAATAAAGTCAGAGGCACTTTTCCTAAAAGTGTGCCCTAAAGCTCAGTCAATGACCATCCAATTTGTAAAGTGGGCTCATTAATTAAACCTGAAATTCATGTCTGGCTGTTTGGAGGGCCAAGATTGCTGCTGTAAAAACAGCACTTGTTAATTCAATGGTGCGTTCTGTTTCATTTTTCATTTCACATTAGGAATAATAATTCAATTTTTATATTTGTATCACAATACCTTAGTCTTTAAGTTACTACATTTTAGTGGAATTTTATATGATCGTTTATGTCTGCCCACAAAATATCAATGAACTCATAAATTGTGATATAGACACGTGATATAAAATTTCATGAAAGGGTCAGATTTCCATATGTTTAATATAGGCAAAATGCAGGGCGCCTGGTGGCTCAGTTGGTTAAGCAGCTGGCTTCGGCTCAGGTCATGCTCTCACAGTTCATGGGCTTGAGCTAGCTCAGAGCCTGGAGCCTGCTTCAGATTCTGTGTCTCCCTCTCTCTCTGGCCCTCCCCTGCTTGCACTATCTCTCTCTGTCTCTCAAAAAAAAAAAAAAGATAAAAAAATATATAGACAAAATGCTTTATAATTGTATGTGTGGCTGTACTGGTGAATATTTTGCAAGTTTGAAATTTTTTTAATGTTTATTTATGTTTGAGAGACTGAGGGAGACAGAGCATGAGCAGCGGAGGGGCAGAGAGAGACAGAGACTCAGAATCGGAAGCAGGCTCCAGGCTCTGAGTTGTCAGCATTAGAGCCTGCTGTTGGGCTCCAATGCAGGAACTGTGAGATAATGATCTGAACCAAAGTCAGACACTTAACCGACTAAGCCACCCAGGCGCCCCTGAAATGGGCATTTTTAAATGCCATATATATATATTTAAGGAGAGGATCACATTTATTGCAATACTTTTTAATGATTTACTTATAATGTTTTTTTTTTGTTGTTATTGTCATTTGTTTTGTTTTGTCTCCTTCTGTTAGAATTTAAGCCCTGAGGGCAGACCATTGTTTGAAATATCTCAGGCACATAAAACACAGTATGCATAAGAGCTATTTATGGAATTGCTAAACTCAGCAAAAACAAACAAACAAACCAATAGACAAGAAGGCCATATCATTATCACTCATATTTGGGATTTTTCAGAATTACACATATTCTTAAAGGCCAATTTTTAGTCATGTTAAATAAGACATGTTTAGAAAGTTCTCCAAATGAAGGAGAGGTGAGTGGGGGGATCAGTTAAATAGGTGATGGGTCTTAAGAAGGGCACTTGTTATGTTGAACACTGTTGTATGTATGTAATGAATCACTAAAATCTATATCTGAAACTAATACTGTACTATATGTTAACTAATTGGAATTTAATAAAAATGAAAAGTTCTCCAGGTGAATCCGATATATATCATTTTGCCTGTATCAGTAATAGAAAATATAAAGATTAACTGTTGTTATTAAGAAGTCATCCTTAATGGAGGCTTACTATCTGAATAGCAGGTCCAAAAGAAACACCAAAGAAGAAAAATAATAAAAAAAATTACTACTTGGGGAATCAAATAGTTATTTTGGAACAGAAAAAAATATGAGACACTAATGACTAATTAAAAACATCTTAACTTACAGCATAGGTACTCTTGAAATCCCTTCTTTCGGTAGGAGCAATGTTTTATGTAACTGAAAGAATACGAGGTAATAAAAAGGCCTCCTAAGAGGTGATGACATGTACATTCATTAATGAGCTGTAGAAAATTCTGTGTATGACAGTGCTCATGATAGTGATCATAAATGAATGTCATCAAATGGTACCTAATTAGTATGATTAACCAACTTCAGTACTCACTAAAGAATTCATTGATTGTATTGTAGTTTCACTTAACAGTATATAAAATGCTGTGTTGTGGCAGGTATCAACTATCCATTAGATACTGAATCAATTTTTCTTAAGCACTACTAACTGCTTGCTTTTCTTGAAGCTAGATCATTCTGAATATTT
>NC_043705.1:133646214-133750356 GCF_006229205.1 Suricata suricatta | reverse complement strand
TTCCTACATAAAAGGTAGCTACTTTTTTGCATGGACCTCAAGCATATTGGTATAGAGGTGGAATTTAAGGAAAGGTATTAAGCAGGCTGTGTTGTAGCCTATGAACAAGTAATATATTGTATCACTTATCTTGAATGTATCATAGATAAGCTGCTATATAACGATTGCCACTTTAGATAGCTGTGAAATTAGGTGATTAACTAGTTGTTACTTAACCTTCTAATTTCTGTATAAGTCTAATTACATGAAACAGAAGTTGGTGTTTTGATTTTTTACTTTGCTTTTCTGTTTGGAGTAACATTGCAACTACTGTATTGTAAATGATGGAAAATAATTGCATATGTTAAAAAATATGAAACTTTATAAAGTAAAAAAATAATAAAATTTTTAAATAAAAAAAACAAAATTAAAGAAAAAAGAAACTAAGGTAACACTGTGTGGCAACTATACTTCAACTAAAACTTTAAAAAATATATTTTTGAGGGGAGCCCGTATGGCTCAGTTGGTTGAGCATCTGACTTTGGCTCAGATCATGATCTCACCGCTCGTGGGTTTGAGCCCTGCATAAGGCTCTGTGCTGGCAGCTCAGAGCCTGGAGCCTGCTTCTGATTCTGTGTGTCCCTCTTTCTCTGCCCTTCCTCTGCTCATGATCTCTCTCTCTCTCTCTCTCTCAAAAATAAATAAATGTTTAAAATATTTTTAAATAAAAAAAGAATTCATTGAATCAATGCATTCTTTTATACATGGAAAATGTTTTCCTTTTGGAATCAATGTCTTGTATCTAAAGCACCCATTAATAGAGCTCTTTTCTTGTTTCCACTCTCATATATCCAGTTGGTCTGTTATCAGGCAGCATGCCTTTTAGATAAGCATGAATGACCTTGGAAAGAATGAGGCATACTGTGAAGAATTTGATAGGAGCCTTCATAGTGAATTTGATGAGACCAAGTATCAGGGATGCCAGCACGGGGTCTGAAACCCCAGCCTGACTCACTTTCCCTTAAATAGTCTTAAACAAATTAAACAAACTTGATAATTCACATAATTTGCAAGAGTGAATACATGCAGTGTATCGGAAGGCAAATTTCTCTGAAAAAGTCCACATGGCAACAAATAAAATAATACCAATTGTAAATGAAGATAGACTAGATATTCATTACTAGGGACAAGAACATCTTGAGTCCCATCATATAGTTCTGTGTTGGCATTTACAGAAGCAACTTTGCATAATAGATTGAGGCAATTTATGTTAATCAAACTTAATGAAATTGTATGATAGTATTCTAAAAATGAGGAAGAGTTATACTGTTGTATGTATCTCTCGAGTTTATCCTAAGTATCAAATCAAACATTTATGCATCCAAGTTTCAGAAATCCATGTAAAAAATATTTGCCTCTCTTAAACCTCAACACCCTCACACAGAATCCTCTTTTATAAAGCTCTTATGTTACTTACTTAACATAGGACTATACATTTAAACAATAATTGAAGAATTACATTAGAACCCATAAATATTAGCAAATGTTGAAGCTAGAAAATGAAAAAGAAAACAGTAATCCTGATATCAGACAAGTTGTGCACTCTCTAGGTCATTTTGTTTAGGAAAATCAGAATCTAGGTCCTTTTGTTATCAGAGTCATTATAAATATTGATTCAAGCCATGTATATTCACATTATTTTTTACTTTATTAAGTATAATATCTTTATTTTCATGTGAAATAGAAAACATAAGCTTGAGTTAAAAAATAAGAAAAACTGGAACTAAATTATATGTACTCCCCACTCTTGGCATAATTCTTCTATTTATTTTTTGATTTAAAGTTTATTTCTTTCCAGGGATTTATATTTTAGAATATTGGGGCTTCGTTCTCCCAAATTTAAAAAAATATTTGTCTCCAGAGAGACAGCATATTTGAATGGAAAGAGTCAGAGAATTACAAGAAAGCTGTAAGTTGGCCTCACACTTTGTTTGCTCTACCAACTATGACACCCAATTTCTCAATCTATAATATTGGGACTAATAATGCCTACACCAAAATTTTTCTTTTAGATAGTAGGAAGATCAACATTTAAATATCTAATATGTTAAGTGTCTGTCAATCAAAAAGTATGTTAAAAATTCATTCACTGAAAATATATTAGAAAAATAAAAATGGGAAAGAGATCTAAAGTTAGTCTTCTTAAGAAACTAGATGCTACTATCTTGCTTAGGTCAAGAATAAACTGAAATAAATTCTAAATCAGTCCATTCATTCAACTCCACACGAGCTCTTTAAATACAAATTCCAAATTACTTCAATGGTCATATTGTGATCATAGTATCTATACATTGAATATGTTTTATATTAGGCTCTATCAGAAATTTCAATCTCTCAGGGCGTCTGGGTGGCTTGGTTAAGCATCTGGCTTAGGCTCAAGTCATGATCTCGAGGTTCATGGGTTTGAGCCCTGTGTCGGGCTCTGTGCTGACAGCTAGCTCAGAGCCTGGAGCCTGCTTGGGACTCTGTATGTTCCTCTCTCTCTCTGACCCTCCCCTGCTTGCACTGTCTCTCTCTGTCTCTCAAAAATAAATTAAAAACATAAAAAAAAAGAAATTTCAATCTCTCAATCATCCTCTGAATCTTCCCCTCCTAGTAGTTATTCCTTCCATTTTCATTCTACAGATGTTTCATTCCTCTTAAAAATTCTTTTGACTTTTTATCTATTGCATCTATTAACTTCTTCTAAGCTTTAGAGCTATTCTTGAGTTTACCCGGAACTATTTTATAACTTTTATCATCCATTCACTTTTCAGGTTATTAATCTTTAACTTTCTCACTATTTAAATGAAGCTTTGAATACTATCTCAAATAAATTCTTTATATTAAAAATTAATTGATTCATGATTTTTATCTCACTTGACTTATTGAAAATATGACCTATTTTTCATGAAATACCCTCCTTGGCTTCTATGATACTATATTGCTTTTCCTTTTACATTTCTGGCATTTCTTTAGTAATATATTTCTTTAGTATATATGTTCCTATTTTCTGCCCTTAAACATTAAGCTTTTCTTAGCTCTTTTTTTTTTTTAAGTTAGTTATTTAATTTTCAGGCTTCAGCAATGCCAGTATCTCTATTTCCAATTAAGTATCTCCTTAAGTATACACCCATATATTCAAATGCTTAGTGAATATCTACTTAAATATCTTTCAGGTACTTCGATATGAATAAATTTAAAGCTCTCTAAAGTGTTTCTGGAGTTAATAACCTGTGACTCACATGACTCCTTAAAGTAAGTAACGTGACTCTTTCTCCTTCTATGAATTGCCCATGCCAAGAACCTGGAAATCATTTTTTATTCTTTTCTTACTTTCATATGCCAAACTCTATATCAGTCATAGCCTTACAAGTATCATTTATATCCACCAGATTTTCCCACACATGTTGCTATTACCCCTAGACAGTATTCTCTCCCTTTCTCCACATAGGCTGTTTCAAACATGCCTTATTACATGACCTCTTACCACTGGACTTTTCCTAAAGGATTTTACTATATTCTACTTTGATCAGCTCCTAGCTAGTCTCCATAGGGCAGATTCAGTCTGCCATATCTATGACAGTAAACATGTCTATGACATCCCCTTTACCTGCCTAATAACAATTGGGATTCAACTTCAATGTCACTTCCTCCAATAGGTGGAGGTTCTTAGCTTCAGTGTCATCTTGCTGAAGTATTCGTGGCAGTGTAGTTGATTTTATATTTTCTGTTCATGAAAAGCAGGAAGTTAGATCAAGGTTATGTCACTGTCACCCTCCCGGAGATCAAGCCTCAGTAACACTTTGCTCACTCAAAAATTTTATTCACTCTTCTTTCCCCAGATTTAGGCTTTCCAATCCACAACTCAGTTAATTATTCCTTGGCCACATTTGGTGGTGAATCCCTAGCTAACACACTGGTCCTCAAATACCAATTGGACCTCTCGAGAAGAGGATGGGACTTGAAAAACATCTCTTCTGATAGAACAGATGAGGTATGTGGTTCACTGTGTGGGGGTAGTAATAGGTGTGGACAATGGTTTTGTGCTTTCTCCCTCTGCACGAATACGGAACATGGCCATTTCACCTCATGATGACACAGAGATACTCAATGGAATACCCTTCTCCCAGAGTTTCAAGTGAAAAGTGATGTACCAATACCTTTCTATTTCTTAATTATAACATAACTGAATTTTTTCTTAAATTATTTTTAACCACTTTATTGTTTTGGTTTTTTTTAGGTACAACAGAAGGCTTTTTTATTTTCATTTTCTATGTTGTTAGAACTTTACTCATGTCATGTCCTCTCCCTTACTAGTGGAGTATTTATGTCATGTTTTCTGACTCTCGTGATGTTACTGACAAAGCAAAAGTTGCTGAGACAAAGTTAAACAGTCAAGGAGCATTTGATTCCTGGGAATTGAGAACACACTCTCGGCTCAGTCTGAAATAAAGGGCTGGAAAGTTGTTAAGAAAGGATGGTGAGGGATGAGCGGTCATTTGCTTGCAAATTGGAATTAATTCCAGGAACAGAAAACTCTTTTTTTTTTTTTAATCTTTATAACAGGAGTTAGTTTTACAACCTGGAGCAAGGCACCCAGAGAAGTTAAACTTCTACTTTTCCACATAAACGGGGCAGAAAGTAATAAAGATTAGAGCAGAAATAAGGAAATAAAGACCAGAAAAACAATAGAAAAGATTAACCAAACTAAGAATTGTTTCTATCAAAAGACAACATTGGGGCGCCTGGGTGGCTCAGTCGGTTAAGTCTCCGACTTCGGCTCAGGTCAGATCTCACGTTCGTGGGTTCGAGCCCCGCGTCGGGCTCTGTGCTGACAGCTAGCTCAGAGCCTGGAGCCTGTTTCCGGTTCTGTGTCTCCTTCTCTCTCTGCTCTTCCCCCTCTCATGCTCTGTCTCTCTCTGTATCAAAAATAAATAATAAAAAAAACATTAAAAAATTAAAAGCAAAAACCAAAAGACAACATTGACAAAACCTTAGCTAGTCTAAGTAAAGAAAACACGGAACACACACACAAAACAAACCCGAATTAACCAAATTTAAATAAAAAAGAGAGGTTACAACTGATGCCACAGAAATTCAAAGGATCATAAGAGGCTATTATGAACAATATGCCAACAAACTGGACAACCTGGAAGAAATGGAAAAAAAAATCTTAGAATCACGAAGAAATAGAAAATCTAAATAGATCAAGTTAGTAGTAAGGAGTTTGAATCAGTAATCAAAAGTCTTCCAATGAAGAAAAGCCCAGGACAAGATTTGGCTTTACTAGTAAATTTTATCTAATATTTGAACAAGAATTAACACAAGTCCTCTCAAATTCTTCTAAAATATCAAAGAGATGGGAATACAAACCTATTTTATAAGGTCGATTATCCTGTTACTTAAATGAGAAAAAGACACTACTGGAAAATAAAATTATACATCAATATCCCTGATGAATATAGAGGCAAAAATTCTCAATAAAAGACTGGCAAGTTGAACTCAGTAGCACATTAAAAGGATCATTCACCATGATCATGTGGCATTTATCCCTGGGATGCAAGGATGGTGCAACATTTGCCAATCAATCAATATGCTACATCATATTAATAGACTGAAAGAAAATAAGCATATGATATCAATAGATGCAGAAAAAATAACTGAAAATATTGATATTCATTCAGATAAACACTCAACAAATTAGGCACAGAAGTGACATATTTCATCATAACAAAGGCCATAGATAACAAAACCACAGCTAATATTATGCCAGTGGTAAAAAGCTTGAAAGCTTTTCCTCTAAAATCAGGGACAAGACAAGGGTGTCCATTCTCACCATTTCTATTCAACATAGTACTGGAAGTTAGAACTAGTTTGAACAATCTAGGCAAGAAATGAAAGGTATGAGAATTGGAAAAGAAGAAAAAGAAGTAACATTGTCTTTATTTATGGATGACCTGATTTTATATAGAGAAAATCATCCTTAACCATTAAAAGCTGTTGGGTGTCTATATATACACAGCTATAAAAAAGAGAAATTTCTGCTTTTGTAACATCATGGATGAAGGCATTATGCTACATGAAAAAAGTCAGACAAAGACAAATACTATATAATCTCATTTGTATGCAGAATCAAAAAAGATAAGGCTTGTTATCAATTATAATATAAATAAATAGGGTATAATGTATAACATAAACACTGTAGTTAAATGGATGCACAATATTTATCAAAGTTGTTAAGAGAGCAAATCCTCATTACAAGGAGAATTTGTTTTTCCTTTTTTTCCCCTTTTATTCTTATTGTACCAGTATGAGAAGATGGATGCTAACTGACATTGCTTCACAATATATGTCAATCAGACTATCCTGCTGTCGGCCTTAAACTTGTAGAGTGGTGAGTCAGCGATTTCCCAATACAACTGGCAAAAGGGAATTGAAAAATGTACATGTGTATACATATGCACAATAAGAGTATTAACAGTGAGAATTCTGTCAGCAATATGTTTTGCATTGTGGCTTTATTTTTCACATTTGTTTGACACTGAGCAAGCAACTTGGACTGAAATATTAAAATGGTGCTTTTTTTCTTTTTTCTTTTTTCATGCAGTCTTCGTGCCCAGCATAGAGCCCAACACGTGGCTTGAACTCATGATCCTGAGATCAAGACCTGAGCTGAGATCAAGAGTCACATGCTTACCTACTTAAGCCACCCAGATGCTCCTGTTAAAATGTTCCTGATGCTAAGTAATCATATATTTTGTACTAAACAGAATAATCGATTTGTACATAGGCTAGCATCACATATTATAACTGTATCAAAATGACATTGGTGTGGGTTAATCCACATCATCTATTTAAACCTTAAAGATATATTCCTTATATATCTGTCATCCAGCAATTTTGCTTCATGGAATCCTCCCAAGAGAAGAAACTAAAACAAAGCAAGTGATGATAATAACACAATATACTTGAAGCAATCTGTCAACAAAACAATGACTAAATCACTTATCATCTTATGGAATATTACACAGCTGTGAAAAATATAATAAAATTAAATATAATTCATCTACATGTCCTATGCATACAGTTTATTTATATATTTTATTTGTGTTTGTGTGTCTTTATCAATGTCATGTACTTCCAAAGCAAATTGTTTAGTGCAGATAAAGTTTTAAAAATATGTGAATTAAATGTTTATGCAAATAAAAATAAATCAAATATGTTTTAAGTTTTTTTATGGATAAAAAACTGTTCTACTGTTTGTAGGAGCAAAGATAATGTCTGTCTGGAAACAGATGATTTAAAATAATCACCATTTTCATTAATAAGATTGAAAGGTCATTTTCAATGGTAAAGTTTGTCTTATCTTCAATAGCAAGTTTATTTAAAGACTAAGATATGTTTATTGCCTTCATAATTAAAAACAAATTTTAGTGATGAAGAAAAGTAATTATCTGAAGATTATATTTTGCTGAATATGTGTGAAGAGTGATTTATTATTTTGAATGCAAACCAACCCATAAAAATTTAGCCATTTAAGTATATCTGATTTAAAATTAAGCTCTTTAGTGTCAGATATTTTGTATATATGTAACATGTTCTTTTGAATTCATAGGAAACTAATGTGTTTAAATTGTAAGCACAAGACAATCAGCTGAATTGAACAGGAAGCTCATGCTTATTAATTTTTTTAAGTGTTTATTTATTTTGGAGACAGAGAGGCAGAATGCAAGTAGCGGAGGGGCAGAGAGATAGGGCGACACAGAATCTGAAGCAGGCTCCAGGCTCTTAGCTGTCAGCAGAGACCCCTACATGGGGCTTGAACCCACGAACTGCAAGATTATGACCAGAGCTAACGTCAGATGCTTAACTGACTGAGCCACCCAGGTGCCCCAGGAAGCTCATACTTATTAACGATAATATTATGTAAGATACTTTATAGCAGTCATAGTCATAAATGGTAGAATTATCATTTTTCTCATTTCAATTAATTTAGTGATTCAATAAATAGGAAATGACATCTACTATCCTATAGGCTCCATGAGAGTTGGTTTTCAGTTATGGATTAATTTTGTTTTTTAAATTTGGTGAGGAAAATGTCACATAATTATTTCAGTTTCTTAGCCTTGTTTTCTGTAAGAAGCCCTTCCTTAAGCAAATGTTTCTGACCTCAGGTCAGATTATCCACGGCAACCACCAGTATGTGAGGCTTCCAGGAGCTTCTGCTCTAGAATCCCGGTGTACGTTCTCCGTTCTCCCTTATTCTTGACACAGGGCGCACCCTCCATGAGTTATGTTGGCATTGAAACATTGCTTCAGGGGGCGCCTGTATGGCTCAGTCGATTAGGCATCTGACATTGGCTCAGGTAAGCTCAGGTCATGATCTCACGATTCATGAGTTCCAGCCCTGCCTTGGGCTCCATGCAAACAGATCAGAGCCTGAAGCCTGCTTTGGATTCTGTGTCTCCCTCTGTCATTCTGTCCCCAGCTTGTGCTCTGTTTGTCTCTGTCTCTATCTCTCTCAAAAAACAAAATAAAAACATTAAAAAATAGTATTAATACTTAAAGTATATTTATTTATTTTGAAATAGAGAGAGAGAGATAAGGAGCACCAATGGGGTGGGGGTAAAAGAAGAAGGAGAAAGAGAATCCAAAGCAGGCTCTGCTCTGTCAGCACAGAGCCCCATTGTGGTCTTGAACTCACAAACCATGACATCACCTGAACTGAAATCAGGAGTCCGACGCTTAATGCACTGAGTCACCCAGGTTCCCCTAAAATGATTTTTGAAATAATGCTGAAGGTGTTTGGTTTGGTTTGTTACATTTTGCCATGTTAGTTTCGTTGACAGCACTGAACCAATTGGGGGTGATATTCACAGTGTGTTCGCATCAGTCACAACACACACTACGCAGAGATAGTAGTCATTGTGTTCCTCTCTTGACAGTTTTTCACTTTTGTTTGGAAAAGGAGAGAGAAGAAGGAAATGAAGCAGCAGCAGTAATGGCTGGTCTCAACTAGGGCTTTTACTCAGCAGAAAAGGAACCTCAACTCTTGAGTAGACATAATTTTAACATATTGACTGATGCAATGGAACAGATCTAGAGCAGTTCTGGCACAAATCAAAGTACGATGGTCTCTCAAGAAATATACACTCCTGTGATTGGGCGCACTGCAAACTGAAATAGCTCCCTTCTCCCACAGCACCTCCCCCCTGCCCCATGGAACACCATTTTTATTTGAAAGAATGATTGACAAACTATGTTTATTTGGATTTTTGTTTGAGGCTGCAGTTTCTTGCAGTTAGACCAAGTGAGCATGTCACTGGTGGGAAAATCACAGAGAGTACTTGTCAATAATAACATTTAAGTTCTCAAATAAAAATAGAATAGTACAATGGTGACAAATGGCAAATTTTGTCAACATGTGTTTGACAGCTTCCCAAAATAGAGCAGAAATTTGCTAATCAAATCAGTGGAGAGAATGAAGAGCTTAATTTAAAAAAATAATGTTTATTTATTTTTTAGAGAGAGACAGAGACAGACAGAGACAGAACACAGCCAGGAAGGGATAGAGAAAGAGGGAGACACAGAATCTCAAGCAGGCTCCAGGTTCTGAGCTGTCAGCACAGAGCCCAATGCGGGGCTTGAACTCACAAACTGTGAGATCATGAGCTGAGCCGAAGTTGCATGGTTAACTGTCTGAGCCATTCAGGCGCCCTGAAGATTTTAATTTTTTAAAGTTTATTTATTTATTTTGAGAGAGAGAGAGAGAGAGAGAGAGAGAGAGAGAGAGAATGAATCCCAAGCAGGTTCTGCTCTGTCAGCACAGAGCCCAAAGCTGGGCTCAGTTCCACAAACTGGGCCATCATGACTGAGCTGCAACCAAGATTAACTTACTGAGCCTCCCAACTGCCCCTGAAGATTTTAATTAAAAAAAATAACATTTTAGAAATAGGTCAACATGCGAAATGGAAAGATTTACAGAACATGTGAAAGATTTACAGAATTTAGGATGACTTTCCAAAATGACCAAGGATCTGATGATTCAAAGATCATGTATGAGTAAAAGATCTACCAAAACCGCAAGACAGAATAATGTTTTAGAATTATAGTCTGAAAAGCATATTGACGTTTTCAGATTCCACATCAAAACTAATCTTTAATAAATTAACATTCGCTGAATTTTGATATGGTATCAAAATGGAATATCCATTATTATCTGATAAGGTTATTACCATCTTTCCACCTTTCCTAGCTACATATCTGTGTGAGGCTAGATTGTTTTGATGCCTTAAAAACCAAATAAGATATATAACATATTTTAGTAAAAAGAGATATGAGACTCTAGCTGTCATGTATTAAGTCAGACATTAAAGAGATTTGAAACAAATTAAAGAGATTTGGCGCAGAAATGTGACATAGAAAATTTCTAACTGCCTTTTATAAATATTAGGTTTGGGTTCGGTTGCTTAGTTATCTGTCCAACCTGAGGATTTAAAACCACTATTTCTGGAGTCCTAAAATCCCCAGCCTGAAATGCGTGAATTTTGTAGAACTATTTCTGTGTGTCATGTAACATTTTCCTTTGTTTCTATCCTGTATGAACTTAAATTTATCACAGATACATGTACTATAGGAGTAAAGGTTTTATAATTTAATGCTGCATGCTGATCAGTACTACGATAGAAAAAAGGCATGGTATGGTGTAGAGATTGACAAAGGCTTTTAAGCTACACGGACAGAGATTACAGCTCTGTTTAGAGGACAGTGAAAGAACGAACTATGAAAATACCTGGAGAAGAACCTCGCTGAAAGGGAAGAAAAGGGTATGTGCTGCACGTTTGATAATGACCAATGAGGCTCAGTTGCATAGACCAAAGTTAATTTCACAGAAAATGATAAGAGACAGGTTGGGAAAGGTTGTCAGTCAAGAGATCATGAAGGACTCTATGAGCATAAAGAAAAAAGGTATATAAAAGAGTGGTTAAAAATTAAGACTGGGGGCACCTGTATGGCTCAGTCGGTTAAGCTTTTATACCTGCGTGAAAAGAAATATATTTCATGAATCTTTTCTTCCATGCTCTTCTCACTGAGTTCAAAATCTCTAGACTGAGCTGTTTTGGCATGTTGTAAATGCCAGTGTTTTATGATGCTTATAATTCCCTGAATGTCTGTAGAACTACGGTCTGCATCACCATCACCATCAGCGTCAGGAACTGAATAACAAAAGGAAATAAGAAAGAAACATGTAATGCCGAAGGAGATCTAAAGATGTAAATTTTATGGAATCAAATTGACATCACCACGGTGTTTTATTAGCTACTACTAAACCATTTCCTTTGAGGCACACATAAGCTAAATGATATAAAGAAGAAATAACAATTAAAAAGATTCATGTAGCATATTTCAATTTAGCCTCTGCTTTTCAGTTAAGACTATGGAATTCAACTAAATGCAGTTATGTGTCCTTTCAACTTTATATTATGTTGTCTCAGTTATGAACTTATCTATTTTTACACTGTTGTAATTATAAATGGAAGTAGAGAAAATATGAAATATTAAAATATTGTAAATAAAATAAAAGATTCATTTTCAAAAATATAAAATCTCTTTTATAGTTATGATGGTTGGGGATCAAGCCAATCATTACTTAAAAGATTCTGTTAATGATTTCTGGTATATTCAGGTATTTTGGAATATGGCAATACATGACCATGTGCTGTATTGTGCACATGTGTGGGGAATATGTACATCACATAGAATATGGAAAGTTTACGTAAGTTTTACCATAAGCCCAAAATGACTATATAGTAGTAATTGAATAGGAGTTAACCATTATCTTTGTATGGCAATAATGTGGGGAACCAGCACAAAGATGGAATGGAGCTATATTTGAAGGCACACATGGGCAGCAGAGTCACAATAAACAATATAAAACAAACAAACAAACAAACAAAAACTCCTTGTCCAGAGAAGTAAAGCACAATTAAAATAGAAAAGGACTGATAGAAGATAGAAAAGTTTTATTTAGAAATTGATAAACAAATGGCTTAAAATACTCAAATACAGATAAATTTACAATTAGAGATTTTGGCACTTCAGCACACCCCTGTTAGTCACACAGCTGTTCGAACCATTGGGCCAAATATCAGGGGAATATAGATGAGATTAACATAATCACTATAATTGACATGCATAGCAAATCTCACCTAAAGCAGAAAAACACACATTATTTTTCAGAGCATACAGAATATTGAACAAAACAGACCACATTCTGCATGATAAAACAAAACCCAGCATTTCAAAGAATTGAAATCATATAGAGTTTCTTTATCTGACCATTACGGACTCAAACTAGAAAAAAAAAAAACCCAGAGAGATAATAGGAAGATATCCAAATACTTGAAGTCCACCAAACACTTAACAATTAATAAGACCAACTTCATACCTCTTCCAGAAAACATAATAAAGGGGAACACTACTCACCATTTTATGAAGTCATTATTGCCTGTATACCAAAAGACAGACTGACAAAAATAAAAGAAAATAAATGAAAAAGTCAAAACAATGATTGAACATTAATAGATGAGTGTCAGAAAAAGAAATTTTAATGTCTATGAAAGATAAGTTAATTAAGTATGTTATGTATACAGCTATATTCCTTTTTAGATAGAAAATAATTTTTAAGACATATGGTCAACATCAAATAAGAGTACAATTAAGACTTCTTTTTCAGTTTGAAAGATAGTAATTAATTCCTTATTTCTTTTACCTTGATTTGTTCCAGATGGTTCCAATATGTCTACTTTGAGGTACTTGAAATTTCATTTTGATGGAACAATGCAGTCCCGCCACAATTTTTTCAATTTCATCTTTCAATGTTTTAAAACTAAAATCATTTGGTGTTTATGCATGGAAATTCAGCGTTTTGAAGACAGAATAAAATAAAATATTCCTCACTAAGAAGTTTACCATTAAGCATATACTGATCTATGAGATACATACTCAGATCAACACAGTGAAAGTAAAACTTCAATAGTCTAGAAACATATCAGAATATGTACACCACAATGTCAATGATTGCTCTCTTTGGTTGGAGAGATTACAAGTAGATTTCTTTTATCATTCACATTCTTATTTCTCTCCAGTTTCCTACATATTCTACTATAATAAGTGTAACAATGAAAGTATCATAGTTATTAATAAAATTATCATTTTTATTAACATAAATATCATTATTATCATTTCTATTATTGTTGAAGAATATAATAGGCAATATGAATATAACATATCAGAAGGTTGATGTAGTAAAGAGCAAGTGTAAGAAGGGTCTGTTTGATATGATTCCTCATTTACATGGAAGCCTGTAGATCTCACTATGAGAATATGCCAACTGCATTAAGTTCTATTCAGGCAGTAGGGATATCAAGTAGAAAGTCTATAAGCAGGAGAGTTATTGATAACTTTGAGAACAGCAAAGCAAAGAGTGTGTATAGAGTTTAGGAAGATTAAGTTTGATACTCTAAGTTTGAAATTCTATTTTAATGTGAATTTTAGTTATACCGTGGTAGTATTGGAGTCAGAATTGTGAATGACATCATCTAGGGAGGTCATAGAGGAAAAAAGAAGAGGATGAAGGATGATGCTCATGAGGGCTCGTTACTGTCAAAAAGAACAGGTCTGAGACGTGAACTGAGAATAGGCAGAATGTGAGAAAAAATATACAGGAAAATAATATGTCATAGAAGCCATAGAAGCCAACTGAATTGACAAGTTCTTGGATGTGGCAACCAATAGTACAAAATACAGCTGAATCATCAAATACAATAAGACAAAATTGTTTTAGATATAGAGATAGAGATATTATCAAGAAAATTTTGCTAAGTGATGAGGCCAGATTCCAGGATGAAATGGGTTGAGAAAACAAAGACAACAAGTGGAGGGAAATCTTTCCATGTGCATTGTGAGGGGAAGGAGAAGCTATGATTTTAACTAGTGGCAGATGAGAAGTTGAGTGAAGATTTTCTGAAAATGTTTGTATTTGTTATATGGGAATATTTTTAAAAGTTACTGAGAAATATCAAACTGGGAAGCAGTGGTGGAATATTGAAGTGTGAGAAGAAAATTGTCATAGGTGGTTCTTCATAAAACAGGAGGAAAGGAGATTGAAAGCACTCATGGTAATATTCAGATTATTTAAGAGTAGGAGGAGTTTCTATGTTGTCATAGGAAACCAGGATTATAGGATGATTCCAGATACGCATGGGTGATCAGAGGATGAAACATTTGTCATTGGATGTTAATATTTTGTAAATTAAAGTAATAGGTCAATCAAGGTCTAAGAATAAAGAACTTAGCGTTTGGAGACATTGTATGTAATTATGTACTTTTTATTATGCATATGTAATTAGTACTTAATTACGTATTTTATAGAATGTTCAGCAATGGCCTCTATAAAGTGATGTTTGAGAGAAAATTGAATTAAGCATGAGAACAACCATGCATATAAAGGAAGAAAGAGAAAGATTAAAACAGGAGCAGAGGTCCTGAGGTTGGATATATGTGATTTGTTCAAGAAGACACAAGAGAACTAGTATGGCTTAAGGGACTAAGCCTGAGAGAGGGAAACATGAAATACAAGAGTTAATTAAGGAACAGATCTTTTAGGATCTACTTAGAAATTGAAACAATTTGGGATTTTTATTGGATGGAAATGAAAGGGTTTTGAAGTGTTTTAATCAGAAGAAGGACCTGAGGCATACATAGCTGATGTCTTATTTCAGCTACCATGTGAAGAGTAAATTTTATGGCCAAAAATGTACACATGAGCACAATTTAGGAGGCCACTGCAATAATTCAGGGAAGACTAAATTAGTGGTGATGCAGATTATATTGAAATAATGGTCACTGGACTGTCAATGTAAGAAGGACATGGACAGAAGAAAAGTAGAAAAAGAAAGGTAAATAGAAAACAATATCAGTGACTCAGAAGACTCCCCAGGGGGGAATCCCAGCTTTGCTGCACATAATTGCTGTGAAAACTTTTATATTCTCTGTCTCAATTGTTCATGTGTAGAATGGTTCTAGTAAAGAAATAAACCTTAGAGTTATGTCCATTAAATGGATTACTACCCATGAAGCATGGTGAATAGTAGTTGGCAAATAATAAATACTTAGTATAATATCTCTTTAGATAATAAAAATGTTATAATTCATTTTATCATGATGAAAGAGAGGACTGGTCAATCAGCTGTAGGTAGTGAGGAAGCTAAACACTGAATGAAATACGGACCACTGTGGAAGTAGTTTTGATAGAGGAGCAAGGTTGTAGTTAGGAAGTGGGATACTGTGTGAGTTAATGACTTTGCATTGTGGACGTTTGGAGGGGAGCTTACAGGAGAAGCAGGGTGGTGTCATTGGTTTGAGCTATTCTCTTCTTTCTACCCTTCTGTACACAGGCTTTTGCACTTTTTTAAGGATAATAGCACTCATCTGACTGCACGCCGTATTCTGATGTCAGAGTGCCAAGTCCAAGGAACTCACTCCAAGTTTCTAGGATACTTTGGTTACTGTTTCATCCCAGTCATTAATGGTGGGAGCTGCTATTTGTAGTCACTACCCCTGGATTATTTCAATGTTTCTTTTTTGTTGCTGTTATTGATCACTTCATTCGTTTTTTTGAGAGAGAAACAAAGAGACAGGGAGAGAGACAGGGAGA
This sequence comes from Suricata suricatta, assembly GCF_006229205.1. Classification (NCBI taxonomy): domain Eukaryota; kingdom Metazoa; phylum Chordata; class Mammalia; order Carnivora; family Herpestidae; genus Suricata; species Suricata suricatta. The sequence goes on along the minus strand of NC_043705.1, from coordinate 133,734,617 downwards.
GAGACAGAGAGAGAGACAGAGAGTGTGTGGGAAAGGCACAGAGGGAGAAAGAGAATCTCAAGCAGGATCCATGCTCAGCACAGAACCCAATGAAGGGCTCGATCCTACAACTCTACGATCATAACCTGAGCCAAAATCAAGAGTCAGACACTCAACTGACTTACCACATGAGCATCCTGAACCCCCTTCAAATTCTATGTAAGTATTTGCCTATATTAAATCCTTTCTGTAAAATATCTATTGTTCTCTACTGTCCTAACTAGATTCTCTTTGATATACCATAGCATGATTTCTTTTTCATTTATTTATACATATAAATAGATATATCTATGTGACTAATACTTTAAATACATGAGATCTCATCATAATACTGGGAGTTTTTATGTAGTTTTTGTCTTTTACCTCTCTTGATAATTCAATTCCATCCTCTCTTTGTTCTGAATCACGTACTCAAATAAGAACATACATAAAGGTAACCTATTGCAATATCTTAGAATGTAATATTCCACCATTTTTTTTACTTTTATAAAATCATATTGTCTGGAGAGCACTGAAATATATATAGTTGGTCAAGTTTCAGGGGCACTTAGAACTTGTATTGCTTATTGGAAAATTATTGCATACTAGGAACTATAAGGAATTTTTAAGTCAATTCAGTGAATTTCATTTGGCTTTATTGACTTATTGTCAGTCCTTGGTAAAGAAGACAAAATCATCTCCTTAATTGAGTATATAAAAATTAGTGGAAAATGTTCATTCAAATCAATGTTCTAGTCCTCCTATAAATGTCCATAAAGAGGACATCTGAGTTTCAAGTATTTTATTTAAAAAAAACGGACAGGAGGAGCACCTGGGTGGCTCAGTAGGTTAATCATCTGGCTTCGGCTCAGGTCATGATCTCACGGTTTGTGGGTTCAAGCGCTGCATGGGGTTCTGTGTTGATAGCTAGCTCAGAGCCTGGAGCCTGCTTCACAATCTGTATCTCCCTCTCTCTCTCTGACCCTCCCCTATTCCCACTGTCTCTCTCTGTCTCTCAAAAATAAATAAAGAACATAAAAAATTAAAAAAAAACAGACAGGAAAATTTTTTTGGAAAAATGGATATGAAAACTACAATGTTGCATGATAATAATCTTTCTATAGATAAATTGTTACTACTTATAATAAAAGCACTAATGATGATAAACTTATAATTTATATAATTTAATATATACTTCACAACTCAAAAGAAAGAAAATGTGTAATAATGCTAAAATGATGTTGGAGTCATTATGTTATAATTATCATTCTTAGCTTTCTTCAGTAATTTTATTTCAGCTTACTGCTGACCTATCATTCTCGTAGGCGCACATCTAAAAGAAGACGAAAGGAAAGAGAGTACTTTGAAGTAGAATAAAGCGTGAAGTGTGTGCTATGTCCTTGGTAAGGAATAAAGTGTGTAAATTTGAAAAGTAACATAGTGGTGGTTAAAGTAAATTTATGAGGATCAAGATTCCAAGTTGTGAGTATTTATTACACTGTTTAGAGCTGAATTGTAGAGCTGAAGAGCCCTTGGTAAAAATGTTGGGTAATTTAAAAGACATTTAGAAATCATAAGGAAGCATTAGTGTTACAAAGTTCGTAATTGATGGGCATTTAGAATGATATAAAATACTACTATTAACTGTTATAAGGTACAAGCATTTAAAGAAATATATTTTTCCAAAATTAGCCATGACCATATTTTCTTAGAAATAAAGCCTCAGTGATAATGTACGTGATCACGGTTAGATGAATTGGTTCAAATAGGAGTTAGTCATTAGGCAGCATGCCTGAAAATATTATAATTTGTAAAATAAAAAGGCTACACATAAATTTAATAAATTTTTGAAGATTTTTGTCTATGATGTGTAACAACTGATTGAAATCATTCATTATTTTACTGCGTTTGTATAATTTGTGTATATATGTGCATATCTATAATCTCCCTGCACAAACACAAATAACAGGTAACAAACACTGTCTGATTTTCATTATCATCTCTTTTATTTCTTATTTTTAGCAAATATTATCATAATTCTTTCAGACGTTTATAAAATTTAAAATTACTACTGTTTCAGAATATCTGTTTGAAATGGTGACTCTGTTTTCCAACTGTTCTTCCCAAACCATTTTTTTTAATTCCTCTTCCTTTTTCATTATTTTCCAAGAAGCTAGTCTTTTAATCTGCTTTATGGTTAAAGTTCATAGTTTACACTCCTTTTAAATCTTATCAAATGTCTGATGTATTTCATTTGAAATTAATTGACTGATGAATTAGAGGGTACTCTATATTTTCCTTATCACAGATCATCACATAGAAACGTATCAGTTTTTTTTGTTTTCTTATGTATCCCTCAACTTTTTATTCTATTTAGGATCAATTCAACATCAACTTTATAAAATTGTTTTTATATTTTTTATACATTTGAAAAATGGCAGTACAGTTCAATGTTGCTTTTTAAAAATATCTTCAGCAACGCTCTTTCATTTTTACAGTTTAAGGCTGGTAAATAAAATATTTTGGGTTAACATTTCCTCCGTTTGGACTGAGTTCTAGTCACAGGGCAACTAATTCTTGTCTTCAAAATAGAGGGACCATGGAATTGTATTATGGTAAGTAAACTTTAACTAACTGAAGAGATTCCAGAGTCATAGTTATATTAGAAATGATGAATTAATATTTTGTATTTTTTAGCCTTATGAGAGTATCATCAATCTTATGATGGAAGGAACTATTAATATTCAGCACTCTAGGAAACTCATGAAACATAAAATTCTTTTTTTTTTAATTTTTAAGGTTTATTTTTGAGAGATGAGAGAGAGAGAGAGAGCGAGCGAGCGAGAGAGAGAGAGAGAGAGAGAGAGAGAGAGAGAGAGAAGCAGATAGAGAAGGAGACACAGATTCTGAAGCAGGCTCCAGGCTCTGAGCTGTCAGCACAGAGCCAGACATGGGGCTAACCCAGGAACCATGAGATCGTGACCTAAGCTGAAGTTGATCGCTTAATTGGCTGAGCCACCCAGGTGCCCCCATAAAATTCTAACTCTCAGCCACACCCTTCTATTTTTTACCTTTTTTAATCAGTTGTTATCTCTCTACTATATCTCTTTATTATGGATATTATCAAAGTGAAAAATGTCTCAACTTTCACCCAGTTTCAATAATTACCAATATATATTATGTTTAAGTTATGCCATCCTCTGTCTTCTGGATTATTTTTAAGCAAACCTCAGACTCACATGATTTATTTGTACATACAACACTATAACAATTTAAAAAGATAACTATTTTAATATTAACATATGCTACTCATATACTTCAAATTTAGGTCCTGTGAAACCCTTTTATAATGATTGTTTCCAAAACCTCTGGGTCATAGCAGAGTCCAAATCATTGATTTTAATTGATATATTTAATCTGTATCTTTTAAACTGAAATACATGCACACTCACTTTCCCCCCATTTATTTGTTAAAGAAAGTGGTTCAGTTGTCATGTAGATATTTCCACATTCATATGTTTGCTGATTAATTCACAATATTTCTCAATATTTGCTCAGAATACTCTTTAGTTGGTATTGTGTACTCCTTTCATGTTACATTGAGACGCATATTCAGTCTGATGAGTGTGTGTGTGTGTGTGTGTGTGTGATGTGAAGATCCATCACTGGGCTCAGTTACTATCGGCCTGAAACATCTTCACCAAGTCCTCCATTAGATATTCATGTAATGTTTTTAGCACACATTTATGGTCATTATTTAAGTCCAGTATTTCATTAGGAACTGCAAAATGATGATATTCTATCATGTTTTATTTGTTACATGGAATTTTACAGATACATAAATTTTCTTCATAAACTATTTGGTTACTATTTTTCCTCATAAGATACTTTAAGAGAAAAATGAATGTAAAAGATGGCTGTGGTCTCTTTCTTGCCAGTGTTCAGTTAAAGAGCCTAGTATGGGTAACATCCAGGGTTAAGGGATTTGTGGAAGGTGTTAGGTTTTTTCCTTTTCCTCGGTTTTAGTTTTAGTATCTTTATGAACCCCTAGATTATATGTTTTTTATTTGTTTCAATATGTCCCAGACATTGTTATTTTTGATTTTTGTAATGTCCCATTTCTGGTTATTGGGATTCCTTTCAGATTGACACTTTTGTATTTTCAATGTTAAGTGTATTTTTGATACTTTCTTGTTTCCTAGTATAAAAATTATCAGAGGGTTATTTTTTTTCTTTGACTTTCCCTAGACCTAGAATCAGTCATTTTTTACAAAAAAAACCCTTGATTTCTTTTATTGGAAAATGATATTTGAAGACCACATTCTGAGGGTAGGGTTATTTCCTGCTAATGGTTGTCAATCTTTTTAAGTGGTTTCAGTTTTTAACTAGGAGAAAAATAGATTCTTTATAAAAATTAAATATGGATTATAAATGCATCCTGCAATTTTCAGTTCCCATGTGATTGAAAGTTTTTACATAACTTGCTTAGTTTTTGTTATATTTGTTCTTACTTTTTTTTACACAATTTATTTTTTAACATATGTAATTATTTTCCATCATTTACAATACAGTAGTTACAATGACACTCCAAACAGAAAAGCAAAGGAAAAAATCAAAACCCCCACTTCTATTTCATGTAATTAGACTTAAACAGAAATTAGAAGGTTAAGTAACAACTAGTTAATCACCTAATTTCACAGCTATCTGAAGTGGCAATCGTTATATAGCAGCTTATCTATGATACATTCAAGATAAATGATACAATTTATTACTTGCCCATAAGCTAAAACACAGCCTGCTTAATACCTTTCCTTAAGTTCCACCTCTATACTACAATATACTTGAGGTCCATGCAAAAAAGTAGCTACTTTTAAAAAGGAAATGGATGATTAAGTCTTTGGTGCTGTAAAAGCAACTTTAAACATAACCACCCCCACCACCATAAAAAGAAGAGGAAAAAAAAAAAGTAAAGAAAATAATAAGGGAAAAACCCAAGACACACTCCCTAGGGGGGAGAAAAACCCAGCGTGTCATTTCTGTCCTTGACGGAATGTATTAAATAAGCAAACACCACCAACAAGCAAAACAAGTGCTACAATGTAAAAACATTTAAAAAAACGATAACCCTCTCACATGCATAAATGAAAGATTGCACACAAAGAACTCACATCTTTTCAAGCTTCAATAGTAAATATTCTGCTATGTATTAAATACTGCATGGTTTGCCCAAGCTAAGATGAAACCACATCATAAATCAATAAGCATTTTGCATTTTCTTTCATTATCTACTCAAAGTCATGCCTACTGCTCCTATACTGTTAAGTAAAACTGCAATACAATCTAAGTTTATTTTGGGAGTGTTTGCTGTATAATTGTTCTTACTTTTAAATTGAAAATTCTTATTCTTAACGTAGGGTAACATTATTTATTTGTTGAATCCTGCAAAAAGATCTAAGAGTTTCAAAATGACATAACAATATTTATCGAAGCAATATAAATACTCATTTGGCAAACACTTTAAGGTTTATTTGCAATTTTACTTTGTGCTTATGATAAATCACATTAGCTGTAACACTACTGATGTCTGGGTAGAGCCTCTATGAAATAGAAGTAATAGGCAGTAAACAAGTGAATAAGTAAATAGTTTTACATAATATTAAGTGCTGTGAAGGAAAGACCCTGAATGAGAAAAGTAGTTTTTTGCCTGTTTGTTTGTTTGATTGATTGTTTTTGTGGACTAAATTGTGGAAAATCTCATTGAGAAAGCACTATCTGCAGAGATATGAGTTATGAAGGGAGAGTACCCAAAATCAGGTGGAAAGAGGATTCTAGGTAGAGGGAACAGAGAAGCTAAAATTCTAACAAGTCACTGAGTTTAGCATGTTTTAATAGAAGGAAGAAGAGCAATGGAGTCAACCTAGTGAATCATGAATCTAGCCTCAACTTGCAGTCAGAACGATAGACAAGGTCTATGGCAGGAACTTGTGGATTACAGTTAAAAATATATATGTTATAATGAAAGACTTGTGGAGGGCTTGGACTTGATGAGGAATATGATAGGACCCTAACTTACAGAACTTTGGCTGCATTTTTGAAAATAGATGGTAGTGGAGCAATACGAAAGTGAGATCAGTTAGGATGCCATTTACGTAATTCATGTTACGGTGCCAATGTCTCTGCAGAGGTAAAAGTGTGAGGTATCAAATATGATAGTAAAATTAGAGTTGAAATATTTGTACATGGATTTAACATATTAGATCCTTTCTTCCTTTTCCCCCCAAAATTAGCCTTTTCTTGGAATTTCTGGCTTTAAGATTCTGATTTTTATTTTTTGATGTTTTTCTCTCCCAACTTTCTTCTTGCTCATTCCATGACCTGTTAGAAAGCTTCTCTTCTGCATGACTCTTACGTTCCTATATATATTTTATCATATCCCCCTGTCCTTATTATAAACCTCCAGCTGGTTGACTTCATCTATTTTCAGTACTGATATTTTTAATCTAAATTATTGTTGACATCTGTGTCCATATCTCTGGCCGAGACCTCTACACTTCATGGTTTTACAGACAATTAAATTTACTTTGCACAACTATTCTGTGTTTTCTTGAATTTTTCCTTTCTTCTCTGTTGGTTATCTTACTAAGTGGTACTGCCACTTGCCCACTAACCCAAGTCTGAAACATAAGAAGTATGTTTGGCTTTCTCTCTTCTGCCACCTTGTTTGGTAATCACCAAGTCTTTTTATGTTTCCTCTTTTTAATCATATTAATATTGTATGAATTTCCCTGCTTCTTTCTTGGCACTGTCTTTGTCATGTCATGAGATCTCTGTATATTCCAATATCTGGTGTGTCTGGATCTACCTTTTTCTTCAAGCCTTTATCCAGTGTGTTTAGAATTAATTTTCTGAGTGGAAATAGTGTGGTCTTGTCATTATGTTGCTTAAATTTCATCAGAAACTTTGTTTTCCTTAATATTAAGTCAAACTTTTTCCACATATGCTTTGGGCTACGTCGTGCCCCTCCCCCACCACATAGCCAGATGTTGAAGTCTTGACTTCAGGTACTTCAGAATGTGACTGTCTCTTGAGATGGGGCTATATCTCTCATGGTGTCTACACCGTGTCAGGGACTGTTTCATACTTTCCATGGTACTCTGCATTTGAATCTTAACAGATTTTAGATTTTACTGCTTTTATCTTTTTTGACTCAACTCCTTCAGTGGCAGAACTTTGTCCTTCTCTTGTTCCCCAGAATTTTATTCCTTTGATTTGAAGAGTACTGGCCATTTAGTAAATTAAGTAGTGGCTGAACAAGTAAGTATGTTTCCCATAAATAATTATCAAGTTCACTGGATTTTTATTCCATATAGTGCAAGGTCACTATCTTTGTTAACATGTGACATTCATCTATGTGGATCAGATTGATCCAATATGTCAAGTTTGGCCATTTAGCACTTAACTGCTCTATTATGTCATTCTTTTTATTCCAAGATTTTCTTTTATAACATCAACTTGCTGCAGATGACTACTGGGTGATAACATAGCTTTAAAAACATTCACTTTCTCAGATATGCTGTGTACAGTTTATGTTTATTGGATAGGCTTACTAAATTCTTGATCAAGTAATGCTATGAAATGTTCAACATTAAATGTCTTGTGTTGAAAGGGCACCTGGGTGGCTTGGTTGAGCATCTCCAACTTCAGATCAGGTCATGGTCTCACGGTTCATGGGTTTGAGCCCTACGTTGAGTTCTGTGCTAGCAGCTCAGAGCCTGGAGCCTGCTTCGGACTCTGTGTCTCCCTCTTTATGTTCTGTCTGTTTGCTCCTTCTGCTCACATTCTGTCTCTCTCTCTCAAAAAAATAAAATTAAATAAAATAAAATAAAAAACAAAAAAATAAATAAAGTTTAAAAAAATAAAAAATAAAGAAACATTTAAAAAATATCTTGTAATGAAGAAAAAAACCTCAAAATTGTTTTGGTAAGTAAATGTTTAATACAGGGCTTTGTTGATCAAAGGCCAACAAAAGTATTACAAAGTTAAAAAGATAATATAATTTAAAAATTGTTCTTCCTTGTCTGTCTTGTGTTTATGAAATTACTGAATGTTAAAATGGTGAAAATCCCCCCCCCCCACTCACAGAGGTATCACACCATAAGGTATACTTGTGCTGTAATGCACACTTGAGCTACTGATTAGGGATAGTTTTGATCATTCTACAAATTCCCACAGATATTTGGCCTTCTCGCTTATTGTTTTTTATTCCCACACTCATTTTGAGAAGTAAGCACAGATTTCTGAGTTAGAGAAACTTACAATGCTGAGAATCATTTCTTCCATATTTTCCTGAGTTTAAAACAAAGAAACAATGAGGGGAATAAGGGCCCTGGGATGCTTCTTATTTAACCATGGTTTTCTTACTTATGGGCTCCAACTTTGAAGCTTGTAGATTCAAATATGCACCAAGTGGTAAATTTCACATATATTGGGAATGTTATGAGTTATCATTCTTCATTCAGCAATTCAAACCAAGTCAGAAGCCACTCTAGAGAAGAACTCACATATGGGAATTTTTTAAATTTATTTTCTATTTTTATTTTTTAAATATTGCTTTGAAGTTTATTTATTTATTTAATTTATTTTATCACCTGAGCCAAAACCGAGTTGGACACTTAAGTGATTGAGCCACCCAGGCGCCCCTGGAAATTCTCTTTAACTGTATTAAATTCTCTTTCTCTGTATTAAAATATAGTCCTGATTGAATGGGATTTCCTTTGAAGCAGACTACACCTTTATTTTTGCTTTTTTCATTTTGTTCCAATGATTTGGAAACACTAATTCCAGAATGGCTGTTAAAGAAAATTTTGCTCTTAATTCCTATCATTTAAAGTGAAGTAAAAAAGGTGATTGTGCTTTCATCATATTATCTCAGTACTTCCATGTATAAAATTTCCTTATTATAACTGGAAATTACATGCCTTTTTTCATTAGAGTTTCAGTTTTTGAACACTGGTTAATTAAGTAGTTTTTTGGTATAAATTGCTATATGTCCAAATAGTCACATTATTTTTCTACATTTCTTAAGTTGAAAATAACACATACACACAAAGCGAGTTTTTTAAGAAATTTTGATGTTTGCCATTTATATTTATTCAAAATATTAAAAAAAATATTTAGTAACTCTTTATCTGCGATTGTCCTGGTACATTGAACTAAAGAACGTGGTCTTCTTTTACAATTTCATCAGAGTTTTTGTGTCATTAACTATTTAGTCTCCAAGCTATCAAAAGAACATTTGCCACATTTAAGAGATCTTTGTAGGAGGACTAATAATATCAGATAAACACCACAGATTCCTCAATATCAAAGTTGATTTCTTTTTAAAGAAAGTAAATATAACTTTCTTCCTGAAACTTGAGATGAAGTGCTGATTTGGGGAGGATTTTTTATCAATTACATCTTTATCCATAAGGATGTATTTATTTTTTTTCTACAGTTGTAGAATTATGCAGCCTTTACCACATCCAGTTTTAGAACATTTCCATAAACACTAAAAGTTCTGTCATGCTTGTTTGCATTACTCTCTGTTCATTCTTCTGGATGTAGGCAACTACAATCTGCTTTCTGTCTCTAAATTTTTGCATTTTAGGGATATTGCATACAAACAGAATCATATACTAAGTGGTCTTTAGTATTTTTTCTCACTTAGCATAATATGTATGAAGTTCTCCTATATTGTAGCATGTCCTTTGTTCCTTTATAATGTTGCATTGCCTTCTATTATTGAATATCCCTCTTGTGTTGATCAATTCACAAGCTGGTGGGCTTTTGAACTGTTTCCAGTTCAGGACTATTATGAAGGATACTGTTATAAATATTTGCATCCATGTCTTTTTTGTGAACATATGTTTTCATTTGTCTTGGGTAGACTTCTAAGAATAGAATTACTGGTTATAGGGTCAGTTTATGTTTAACTTTTAAAGAAACTACCCTTTTCCAAATTGGTTGTATCATTCTCCTTCTCTATCAGCAAAATTTGAGTATTTCAGTTTTTTTTTATGTCTTTGCCAACATTTGTTATTGTCTACCTTTTTATTATAGCTTTTTAGGTTAATGTGTATTGATATCTCATTGTGCAATTATTTAGAATTATGTATTTAGAATGTATTTAGAATTATTTTACTTTAAATTATTTGTTTCTTGGAATTTAAGATGGGTGTTTTTTGTGTGTGTTTATTTACTTAATACATAACATAGCCATCCTATCAAGTCTGAGGTGGTATGTCACTATGGTTTTGATTTGCATTTCCACCATGATTACAGATTTTGAGGACCTATTCAAACATCTGTAGGCCATTTGTACATCTTCTTTAGAGAAATGTCGATTTAAGTGCTTTGCCCCATTTTTAAATGGGCTAATTGGGTTTTCTTTTCCCTTCCTTCCTTCCTTCCTTCCTTCCTTCCTCCCTCCCTCCCTTCCCTCCCTCCCTCCCTCCCTCCCTCCCTCCCTCCCTCCCTCCCTCCCTCCCTCCTTTCTTTCTTTCTTTCTTTCTTTCTTTCTTTCTTTCTTTCTTTCTTTCTTTCTTTCTTTCTTTCTTTCTTTCTTCTTTCTGTTGGTCTGTCTGTCTTTTCTAGTGGGCTCCATGAACAGCATAAAGCCCAATGCAGGGCTTGAACTCTTGACTTTGAGACCTGGGCTGAGATCAAGAGTTGGATGCATAGACAACTGAGCCACCCAGGTGCCCCAAATTTCTTTTCAGAACACTTTTTGAGATATGTATTATAATCAAACATTTTTCCCATTTTAGGTTTATAGATTCCTATGATAAAGGCAGTAAAAGAAAGATGACATAATTAAAAGTTATTTTTCTAGTAAAATACATCCAATTTTCTCCAAAAATATAACTCACACAAAGAGAAATAAGGAAAGAATTCTAAAATATATAATAAATTGATCAAGAAGTAAGGAAAGTGATTTTCTGTAGCAAGATTTAATGCACAAGGTGGTTATTAAAAAGCACTGCACATATTTTATGTATTTATTTTCAAATCCATTTCTATATATTTTGCTTTCATAAATGTGTCCAAGAACTATTACATGTAAAATATTGCTAGTTAAAATTTCAAACTTGATCTATCCTTGTATGTTTTTATTCAATATTGCATTTACTTATTTATTTACTGAAATATATTTTCCACAAGTATTTATCATGTGCATTCTATGTGTAAAGAAATTGTTTTTAGGTACTGACAGAAAGCATCAAATTTCCACCTTTGAAGAACTCATTTGTTTTCAAATTTTTCAAAAGCAAATGAGTCTCTGAGTATCATTTTAATGATGCTTTTTAGCATATACTTATACATTGTATTGTAAAAGTGATTACAGATAGTAAACTTTCATTGCATTGGTGAATTGATTTGCTTGATATCTACATGAGGTTCACAGGTGACTAAAAATACTTTATTGGGGATTTCCTTTAATGTGTTGTCGTTGCTAAATAAATTGCTTGATTGTGTGTGTGGTGTGTGTGTGTGTGTGTGTGTGTGTGTGTGTGTGTTTGAGAGAGAGAAAGATGAAGACAGAAACAGAGAGGGAACCAGAAAACACATGGGCGGAGAGATGCCTTACAGTATTATGACTAATTATTTCCATATAGGTTTTAGGCAACTCCATCAAAATGTATTTTGTAAAGTGATTAATTTGTAACTGCTAAGTTATATCATATTTATTGCCTGTAGAGCCATTTACATTGTCATCTATTTAGCTCAAGGGTCATCTTCTTAAATTAATTAAGCTCCTCTAAATAATATGCCCACTAAATAGATTAATTTCAGGGTTATATGTTAAAAATGATTACAGTTTTTAACTGTAAAATGCCATAATTAAGGAAAATAGTTCTCCAGAAATGATTTAACTGCTACTTTATCGAAAATGCCAAACTCTCCTGTTACCCTGTTATTTTTAACATTATTTGATGACTGCCTCTTTTAGTGCACTGATCAGTCTATATATAGAATGTATAAAAATAAAATATTAAAATACTAAACTTATTTATGAATTAAAAAGTAACTATATATAAACGTAAAAGATGTTTTTGGAACCTCTTAGTCATTTCAACATGTGACAAATGACTCTAGGTAGTGCATTGCCTACTGAATAATTTACTCAACATTAGAGACATATGATTGCCTCTATTTATCCCTAAAGTTAGAAGAGTATGAGAATTAAGTAACACTGGACAGTGCTTAGAAGGAAAAAGAAAAAGAAAGAACAGTTTATTTCAGAAACTGTATTCAAAATGCTTATACTCACCTTTTCCGAAATTTCTTCTTTCAATCTGCCTAAGAGGCTTTTGTAGTCTCAAAAGACCATTTTAATTAAAAAATAAATAACAATGTTCCTTTGGAGTAGCTTTCCACCGCGGGCTACTTGAACTCTTTCTAAATAGGGAATGGACTGCTCTTTGTGCTTTCAGAATAAAATCTGAAGGTTTACTCTCTTGTCTTTTTTTTTTTTGTAATCATGCACTTCTTCAAGAAAAGTAGAAATTATTCCCAGAAGAGGTTGTCATTCATAAATAATGATCTAATGGAGAGAAATAAATCTTAAAATCATATTATATAAATATGTCAGGATTTCTAGACATGATTTTTGCTTGTTTCTTCCAGGATTATAATAATTGTTCCTTTTTAATTCCCCTCTCATGCAGCTCATTTCTGAGGACAATTATTGATATGAAGTTCTCATATTCCTAAAAAAACGATTCAAACAGTTTTGCTGATAACATACACATGTGTTGTTTCTTTGGAGTGTCCTTGTTTTCCCTAAATTAATAGCCATAGGCTGATGTTTTCTCAAAGTGTTCTCTGCCTCCAAATGTCCTACCAAGCAGCTTTGTCTAGAGCCAACTTGGCTTGGAAACAAAGAAGAGTTTGCTTTATTCTTCTGGTTAGCATGGAAGGAAGACAGTTTTTATTCAAATGAAAATCTTGAGATCCCAGACATAACTTTGTATATGGAGGAGAAAAGAGTTCATACAGTGGAGGGATTTACAGCATGAATTCTAACATCTTCGTGACCAAAGTAGAATCCTAGCTCCAGAACCCGTTTGCAGTGTGACTTACTGATGTTTCTTGCCTCCAAAAATGGATGCACTAAGACGACCCTCTTCACAGAACTACTGTAATGTCTGAATGGGTTAAAGCTTATTGAAAGCTTAGAAGAGTGTCTAACAAATGAAAATGCTGTCAGTGTTTTGTCATTACCTGTATTGTGATTTCTTAGATGATTAATTTTTGAGCAATTTAGGAAGACTTCCATATAGTTCAATTTAGTTTACCAAAATTTTCCATTTGGATTTGAATCTTTAATTCCAGCCTATTTTTAATTACCATTTTCTCTTGATTTGTTCTTATGCATTAATTTCCCTCTAGGACCTAGAATAATTTATATAATTTTCAGTAGATCTTTTAAATCTAGCAATATATTTATGTAGCTATCACCCAATTAATAATATAAATTGGGACCTGAGGTAAATGAAAACATTCTTTACATGCATGGTAGCATATATTACTGGATTACATTGCTAAACTACACATGATTTTTAGGATGTTTGTAAAGTTTTCCTACGTTAAGAAAATTTATTTCTTTGCCCTGTTCTTTAATACATAGACCCTACCACTTAGGATTCCTTCTGCCTAGTAGACACAGCGGTGCCGCTTAACTATAGATCCATTTTTTTTTATGGTTTCACTTTACTGCAGTCAACTGCCATCCAGAAACAGATGATTCTCCTTCTGACCTGTTATAAGAAGGTCAAAGGTAACCTTTGTCATTCACTTCACTTCATTTCATTACATAGACATTCTAATGTCTCATCATCAAGGGAAGAAAAATGAATACTGTACAGTAAGACATTTTGAGAAACCATATTTACATAACTTTTGTTACAACATCTTGTAATTGTTTTATTTTGTTTGTAGTTATGAATCAACTTGTTAATCTATTATAGGACACTAATTTATAAATTAAACTTTATTATGGGTAAGTATAGGGAAATACTGTATTGTTTGGTACAGTCTATGGTTTCAGGCATCCGCGTGGGATCTTAGAACCCCTACAGATAATGGGAGTCTGTTGAACTATGTTATATAACTTTGTGCTTATATATAATATACACATAGAAAAGTATACATATCACAGGTATTTTCAAAAACTGATTATGCTTTGTAACTTGAAACTAAATCCAGAAATTGGTGAATAACAAACCTGAGAAACTCACTTATTATTTAAAAAAAATTTAATATTTATTTTGAGAGAGAGAGAGAGCGAGCGAGCATGTGCACAAGTAGGGGAAGGGCAGTGGGAGAGGGAGACACAAAATCTGAAGCAGGCTCCATGCTCCAAGCTGTCAACAGAGAGCCTGACATGGGGCTCGATCCCACAAACTATGAGATTATGACCTGAGCCAAAGAGAGACACTTAACCACCTGAGCTGCCCAGGAGCCCCCAAACTAGAATTCATCTTAATTCTAGTCACTAAATCCACCCCAAGAGACAGCACTGTCATCATCTCTGACAAGATAGACCAGTTTCATCTAACTTTTTATTTAGCTAGGACAAAACTCTTCATTCTCTGTAAGTGAAATTTTGTGAGATGTAATTTTATCATTCAATGACATTTTTGAGATTCATAGCATATTGTAGCATATAGTTATGGGTGTTCTCCTTATTGATCTGGACTCAGGAATGTTTCCCTGTATAAGATACACCATTATTTATCACTTACATATTGGTGGGCAATTGAGTAGTGTCCAATTTGGGGCTTCTGTAAAAACAAAAATGTTGGGGAACCTGGGTGGCTCAGTGGGTTAAGTGTCCAAGTTCGGCTCAGGTCGTGATCTCACAGTTCGTGGGTTCAAGTCCTGCGTTGGGCTCTGTGTTGATAGCTCAGAGCCTGAAGCCTGCTTCTGTGTCTCCCTCTCTATCTGCCCAATACTTGCTATCTCTCTCTCTCTCTGTCTCTCTCTCAATCTCTCTCTCTCTCAAAATTAAACATTAAATTTTTTTAAATGTTGCTAAGATTTTAAAACATACTAGTATTTGGTATATTTCTAGAAGTAAAGTATTATGATTTCTCAACCTTGGCACCGTTGATACTTTGGAGTTACCTAAGGCTTTATTGTGGAGGGTGCCCACCGTTCTGCAGAGGGTTCAGCAGTATCTGACCCCGCCCCCCCCTGGATTCCAGTAGCAATTCTCTCTTCAGGTATGACAGCAAAATTTTTCTCCAGAGATTACACAGTGTTCCCTGGTGGGCAAATTGCTCCCAGCTGAGAAACATTGAGTCACTAGATTGTATAATGTGCCTGAGTTTAGATGTAGTAGACAGTATCCAATAATTTTCCAAAGTTACTGTACCAAGTAAGAGTGTATAAGTGTTCTACTTGCTCTAAAATCTTGCCAAAATCCAGTGCCTTCATTTATGTTTATGTAATTTTAGCTGCACAAGTGGATATGTGTGGTGCATTATTTTGGGTTTGATTTGATGACTAATGAAGGTGATTATCCTCTGAGGCATTTGTTAGCCATGAGTAACCACTTCTGTAGAGTGTGTTTTGGAATGGTTTACCTCTCTTCATGCTGAAGCAGATGCCATTTTTTAACTGATTTATAGAAATTTTGAATGACGTGTTTTGGGAATTAAGTAATAAAAAAGAATAAATGTCTGTGATATGCCCTTTCCCTTTCTTTGTAGTAGCTTTTGTTGGGGCGCCTGGGTGGCTCAGTCAGTTATGTGTCTGACTTCGGCTCAGGTCATGATCTCATGCTTTCTGAGTTCGAGCCTGGCGTTAGGCTCTGTGCTGATAGTTTAGTGCCTGGAGCCTCTTTCAGATTCTGTGTCTCCCCCTCTCTCTGCCCTTCCCATGCTCATGCTCTGTCTCTCAATAATAAAAACGTTAAAAAATTTTTAAAACACACACACACACACACACACACACACACACACCCCAATTGATTTTATCAATAGTGACCATGCTAGAGAAGCAGATTCTGTGCCTATACTCCCACTATCCACAACTCTGAATCTGGAACATTCATCTGTATTGAACAGTGAAGAGTACAGGACTACAGTCCTTGAGAGGAGGGAAGCACTCATATTGAGCACCTCTTTCAAAATGAATTCTTCCTTGGGAACATTTTCTGAAATGTTGGGGAGACATAGAACTCATGAACACAGATGTGGTGGAGGAAGCAGAGATCAAAGTTCAGGGGTCCTTATGCGACTGGAATATGAAGGCCAGCATGAATGAGGCAAAGAAGTTGAAGATGGCCTGGTTGTCATCTTTCTGTATCATCTGGGACTTCTGCTCTTCCAGCTGGCCCTTAGTGCTCAGATCCCCAAGATGTCTCTCAGCCCTGATTCCCTTCCCTCAGCTCTGATTCCCTTCCCTCAGCCTTGGAGAACTGGGTCCAGAATGTCTCCCAGGGGGTTCCTTCACTCCCTGCTCCTTTAAGCCTTCTTCATCCCGCCCTGGCCCCCACCTGCTACTCTTCTTCTCTGCTCCTCCAGCCACTGGCTCTTTCTGCAAGTTTCTCTTGTCTTTGGTTCAATCCCCTCTCCAGAAGGACACATAGGCCCAGCCTCAGCACTACTCCGTCACTCTACAGGCCTTGCCACACATTTCCAAGATAGTGTGTGGAAACTGGCATACATTTTATTTACATCTGGGGGTTCTTAGGATTCTGAAACTTCATGCCAGAACTCACTAGACCATTAAAAATGTATAGGGAGTTTAGCAGGTTTTTCATCAGTCTCTGGCTTCTCTCTCCACTGGCTGTTCAGCCAAGAATGAAAGCAAACATATGCCTTTTCATTCCTTTTTTTAACTTTCTGGACTTGAATTTATCTAGGATTCTCTGCATCTAGAGGACCAATATGGAGTTTAAAGTAGTGTGCTTTCTAGGTTATTCTGCATGTTCTTGTTGTTAAATCCAAGGCAGGGGTACCTGGGTAGCTCAGTTGGTTGGGTGTCTGCTCAGGTCATGAGCACGTGTCTGTGCATTCGAGCCCTGTGCCAAGTACTGTGCTGACAGCTCCGAGCCTGGAGCCTGTTTATGATTCTCTGTCTCCCTCTCTCTCTGCCCCTCCCCTGCTCATGCTTTGTCTCTCTTGTTCTCAAAAATAAATAAAAACATAAAAAGTATTTTTAAAAATCAAGGGAAAAATGGTCTTATTTCCTTCTAAGTTGAAACAAGAGTTATCAGTCTACTTTTAAGGTTTTCTTTTTTCTTTGCCTCTGGTAGTGAGTAGTGTTGGTTTTGTTTGGCTTGTTTTTATTTTATGTGCAGAGGTTTGGTTTTATTTATACTTATCTTGGTTGGAGTTTCTCTGTTGTATTCATCTGCTGTGTTTCTTGTGTTTGTGGATTACTGTTTCTCTTTACTTTTGTAAAATTCTTAACTGTTATTCTTTTGACACTTATGCTTGACCGTGTACTTGGTCCTGCTACTTGTGGGTCTCCATTTATACATAGGCTATGACTTTTTAACATGTCAAAGGTACTTCTTATCCTGTTCTCTTTCCATTTCTCTTCTCTTTTGTCTTTCTCTATGTGCTTCACTTTGGAAAGTTTCTATTACTCTATCTTTAAGACCCAACATTTTGGGTTCAAAGGTGTGGCTGTTAAAGCCACTCACCTTATTCTTCAGACATTTTATGCTTTCGTCCTACATCATTTTTGTAGACTGCAATTCTCTGTTGAAATTCTTAATGATTGCTTCTATAAAACCCATTTTCCATGGTTTTGAACATACTAAAAAATCTAATACTTAATTTTTGTTTTCTAATTTCAAGATTTGTTTTATCTGTGGGTCATCTGTTACATAGCTTTTCTCTTGATATTGGTCACATTTTCTGTTTTCTTTGCATGTATAATATTTTTATCAATGCCAGACATGGTTACAAAAGAATGATAGGTATCTTCTAAGGATGACACATTCTACCAGAAGTATTTTCCATTTGTTAAAAGGGTGAAGAGCTGGTAATTTCAATTCGACCAGAAGTTGAGTTTTAATTTTTCTTTGAACCAGGTCATAAGTTATATCACTCATTATGCTTTAATGGTGATGCTGTTGCATATCTATCTTTTTCATTCTGAAAATACTGGTAATTTAGTTGGCACTTTATAGTTTCTAGCCAAGTTTTCTTTTTTTATTTTTTAAAAATGTTTATTTATATTTGAGAGAGAGAGACATGTAGAGCAAGAGGGGCAAAGCGAGATGGAGACAGAATCTGAAGCCAGCTCCAGGCTCTGTGCTGAAAGCTCAGGGGTCAAACTCATGAATGGTGTGATCACCGTTTTTTAAAAACGAGTTTTCTTGAAATATCTATGTGAGGTCTCTCTGACATAGTGTTTATTCATGCTTTCAAGGAATTTAGAAATCATTGTATTTTTTATTAAAGATTATTTAATTAATGTTTTATTTATTTTTGATACAGAGAGAGACAGAGTATGAGAGAGGTAGGGTCAGAGAGAGAAGGAGACACAGAACCAGAAGCAGGCTCCAGGCTCTGAGCTAGCTGTCAGCACAGAGCCTGACGCGGGGCTCGAACCCACGACCGTGAGATCTGACCTGAGCCGAAGCGGGAGGCTTAACCGACTGAGCCACCCAGGCGCCCCTTTTAAAGATTATTTAAACAAGGAGATCATTAGTCTGATGTGGCTCGAACCCCATGGTGGTCTCTCTAAGCTAGCCAAAATCCTGACTGTAACTGCCTCAACATTATAAAATCAAAATGCGAAAGACAACTAATCACAAAAACCAACTAGGTTTTAAGCTGTAACCAACAAGTAATGTCTCCGCCTCTGCCCTTTCTATATGCAAGGATCCCCCTCCTTCAAAAGTTCGCGTGAAGTCACTGCACTTTTACAGAAGGGCTGTGTGAGCGATTTGTCGCTAACTGAAAGAAATCCAAATAGGGATTTTTGCTTTTCTTTTAAAAGGCAAAAACGCAGCCATAGTGCCCAGTGTTCGCCTCGCTGGAGGCATCCCAGAGCCACTGTACAGGCCGAGCAGTGAGCGTGGCGCCACCCAGCGCCAGCTCCGGGAACCACATGCTGCATCGCGATGTCAAACTGTTAAGAGTTTTGAACTGTGCCTGTGGGCACCTAGACACTAAAATCTAAATGTATTTTGTGCACCCATTGACGAGGAAAGCTTTAGAGAGGTTAGTATTTAGGTCTGGGAATGTTCAAAACTTTTTCCCTGTAAATGGAAGGTCATTACGTTTTTTTGCCTTATGCCATTTCAGGGTATGAAAATTTTCACAGGACTGCTCTACTTATTCCAAAAGATTCCAAATGTGGAAGAAACCTGTATAAATATTTTACCTGACTTTTTTCAGTGAAGCACTATTAACCACTTCAGGCTTGGCACTAGTCAGGTGGAATGGTTGTTTGCTCAAATAAACTCTTAAAATTGCTTATGTTCCTCGGTTTGTCTTGTAAGAGAGATGTCAAACTTTTCTTACCTCATGAACTCTTCCTTCTCAGTGACCCTAGTTTGTAAGTACATTGTGTTAAGCCCTCCCATCTGTTCTCTTCTGAGTTCTCTAGGCCATTAGGTAAAAAACATTAGTTGAGGAACTAAATTTTCAAATTGTTCAATATCTCAAACTTAAACGAGTTTTCCTAAATAACTTAAGAATTTCTCAAACTGTATTTTAAAGAGAGAAGTATTTCTTAAAAAGTTATATAGCTGGGGCACCTGGGTGGTTCAGTCAGTTAAGCATCCGGCTTTGGCTCAGGTCATGATCTCACAGTTCCTGGGTTCGAGCCCTGCATCAGGCTCTGTGCTGACAGCTAGCTCAGAGCCTGGAGCCTGCTTCCGATTCTGTGTCTCCCTCTCTCTCTGCCTCTCCCCTGCTCCCGCTGTCTCTCTCTGTCTCTAAAAAATAAATAAAAAAACATTTAAAAAACTTAAAAAGTTATATGTCTTGGCACACACAATCGTTGCTTTTTGTATTATCTTGTGACAACAGTTGATCAGTTGATGTTAACATCTGGTTTTATTTTTTTCTTCAAATATATTTCCTGTGAAAATAACTCTTTAAAACGAGTCATTTACTGGATTTGTTAATTCTCTGCACTTATTTACTTATACAGGTGGTGTCAGTAAGCAGTCAAATATTTTCTACAGCTAGTAAATGCACTATTGTGGTAGGTTCTCCTTCGTGAGGAGGGGAACAGGGGAGACGACGTGTGACGCAATGACGTTCCCAAAGGCTGATGGCCGATGGAAACAGGGACGTTCCCCAAAGATAATGGAAACGTGGACCTCCCCAGAAGCTAATGGCAAATGGAGACAGACCAAGAGCTGAAGGCTGATGGCAAACTTTATTAGGAACAGCATCGTATTTTATACCCTCCCTGCAAGCATGGAGAGCACAGTACATGTTTAGTCAGCAGTAAATGCTTTAGCCAGAACAACAGGTGCGAATAAGGAAAGGACCGGGCAGGGACAGCCTGCAGCAGGCGTGCGTGTATCTCCGGCGTTGCGGTCCCTGACGCGCCTGCCTGGTGACCAGGAAGGCTCTGTCCTGCACACCCTCCTGGGACTTCATCAAGTCCCATGTCCCCAGCGTTCTCAGGACAGAGGTCAGGCAGGGACAGCTCCTCCCATTCCCCAGCACACTATAAATTAAATATTGCTCAAAGAGGTCAGTGTTCTATGTTTCATATTCAAAAGAGGTGTACAAATATATCAAAGCTGTCTAAATATTTACAATGGAGACAAAACTAATCAAAAGTTATGAAACTATAAATTTGTAACTTGATGGTTAGTAAACTCTCATATTGTTCATATATCATAAGGCTATCTTTTGTTTAATACATAAGCACATACAATACTATGCAGGTGTGGCCCTCTAGTTCACTCAATAATTTGCTAATTATTTTCTTTTACCCATCATGTTGGTCTTACCTCTGGTTTTATATTTTCTTTTGTTTGTGAGATGTGAAGTTTTTAATAAAAAAGCTCAAAGCTCACCCAACATAACAAATATGTGGTCCTTTTAAGAACTTTTAATTTATAACCAAAGGCATTTCTTAATATCAGTTTTTTTCATAGAGACCCTCTTCATAGATTAAGCTTTTCAACTGATTGTGAGAAGGAATATTAATGCACACAGATTCTCATGTATTTTCCGCATCAGGAATCTACTACCACTTTTACAAATAACTCTATTGTATATATCTTATATCATATACATATAACATATACCTCAAAACACTTTTAAGAGGTAAAGGCAAAAGACATCTAAACTCAAAAAGTTGATGAGATATGTAAAATTGACATTTTTCTTCAATATGAGAAGATATAAATCTTTGGTTTTGCTTCCAATAAGCTTAGTGTTGCTTCCAAACAATGTGTCTTTCTTCCAAATATGATATAGACCTTGATAGGAAGAAATGAAAATTCAGTGACATGAAATATAAAAATCTCAGGCTCCATCTCTATAGTTGTCTATATATGTGTAATATTTTTGTAACCTTCATGATGATAGAATCTATAAACTCCAGATGAACCAATGTCCTTTCTCATGTCTGACTGATATTTCTTATGACAGATGAAATGTAATTTCCAGTATGCTCCTTTGTTTTGTAATTATGACACAAAATTGCTCCGTCTTCTATCCACCAGTATAGCTACATATTCACATGTTAAATATCTACTTTAGGCTACTAAAATTTTAGTTCTTACTGTCTATTAAATTAATCAGAGGGGTCCCTGGGTGGCTCATTTGGTTAAGTGATCAACTCTTGATTTTGACTCAGGTCATGATCTCACCGTTTGTGAGTTCAAGCCCTGCAGTGGGGGCTCTGCACTGATCCTATGGAGCCTGCTTGGGATTCTCTCTCTCAACCTCTCTCTCACTCACTCTCACTCTCAAAATATATAAATAAACATTAAAAATTAATTAGAAATTTTGGTTTGCTTCTGCCTCACTGTTTGCATTACCTTCTTCAACAAATTCTTCATTATAGCCTATTATATTTTGCAGTAGGGTAAAATCACATCAATCTACATGCAGTTTTAGTGCATATTTGTTGTTGTTGTTAGGGAAAACCAAACCATGTAGACCAAATGAGAATATCTCAATTTGAATATTTATGCCAGCAACTTTTTCAGTTTTCTTGATGTATAGTTCACAAATAGGGATTGCTCATATTTACACGTATACCTTGACATTTTGATATATGTATACTTTATGATAAGATCACCACCATCAGGCTGACTAATATAATCATCACTTCACTTAGTTACTATTTTCTTTCACTTTGCTTTACATGGTGAAAATGCTCAGAATCTCTACCCCCTGAGCAAATTTCAAACATACGACATGGGATTGTTGACTCTAGTAATCTTGCAGTACATTAAATCTCTAGATCTTATTCTTCTTGCATAACTGAACCTTGACACCCTCTTATTGACTGATATCTATCCATTCCCCCCTCTCCCTGCCCCTGGCAACCATTATTCTCCTCTCTGCTTCTATGCATTGAGTGTTTTAGATTCCACAGATGAGTGAATCAGGCGGTGTTTGTCTTCCTGTGTCTTGCTTATTTCATGGACTATATTGTCTACCATGTTTATTTGTGTTGTTACAAATAGCAGGATTTCCTTCTTTTTTATGCTAAATAATATTTTGTCATATACCATATATTATATTTTATAATAGATTTCACTTCATATATTTCATTCCATCGCAATATTTAATCATTAAAACTTAGGCAACTGCTTGGATTTTTTGCTACAGGGCTCCCTCTATCTTCTAGACCAGTAACAGAATCTCTCCCATCTTTCAAAGCTATTTTGTGTAAGGAGCCTTGTGCTAGGCCTCACTTGATTAGATGAGTCCTGGCAAGAATAACCTCAATATCTTAAGGCCAACTACTTGGGAAGTTAATTACATCTGCAGAATCTCTTTGAGGCTGTACTTAGACTGGTGTTTCAATGAGTATGTGGGAGAAGATTGTATAAACAAGGGGCAGGAACATTGGGAACCATTTTGGAATGTTGCATCCCCCAATGTTTGTTGAAGCTAACTTTTATATCTGAAGCGTGTGTGGGTGGACTTTTATGATCATGTTTTTATCCCCCCTCCTTCATCTTTGGCCATGTTATGTTTTCTAATCTGCATAGCAAGTGTGGTTGAATACTAGTGACCATATATATCTATTTGAAAACAAAGTTAGTGTTGGGGTCCAAAATAATGATGTTATAATAGAATTAATCATTCTGAGTTCATTTTAAAGCAATCAGTGCTATAAAGTGCATTGTGTCCCCACAAAATTCATACCTTGAAGCCCTAACTTCCCATGTGATTTACTTAAGATAAAGATTTAAGAAGGTGGTTAAGATTCAATGAAGTGTTAATAATGGAGCTATATCCCATAGAACTGGTGTCCTTATTAAAAAGGAAGACATACAGAGATCTTCTTCTCCTCCTTCTCCCCCTCTTGATCTTTTCTCTTTCTATGTGTCTGTGTGTGTGTGCACACACGCATGTGTGTGTGTGCGTGTGCGTGAGTGTGTGTATCTGTCTGTCTGTCTCTTCCTCTCACCTTCTCTCCAAAGTAAGGTCACACGGAGAAAGCAGCTATTACAAATCAGAAAGTGAGATCTCACCAAAAACTGAGCTCTATAAAAACTTGATCTTGAACTTTCCATGTTCCAAAATTATGAGAAATTAAATTTAAGTCATCTAATCTGTGGTATTCTTTATGGCAGCTGGAGCAGACAAAGACAATCAGGGATTGTGTTGGATGGAAACTGAGTTACAGACTTGACAAGGGTTGGCTCTTATCCTTAGTATTTCAATGTTTCATCAAAAAGTTGATATACAACTGCAGGGTTTTCTCTGTGTTGTGGTGTCTTAAATTTTAGTCTTTATTTCACAAGACTGTAAAATCCACATTTTTTTTCATAGCCTTTGCGCATTTGTTTCCTGCTCCACACGGACCCAACGGTAAACAAACTTCCTGAGGGGAAATGTGTCTGAGGCCCCCAGGTCTCTACCATGAGCTATTTTGGGTCCCCTAGACGTGCCCTCAACCTTGAGGCAGTCCTCTGTAGGTTTTGTGCAACCTTCTGCTTGCACTCAAAATTAGCAAATGCCCCCAGGAAAGAGTGGTTACAGAACACAGCTCACAACTTTGAATGTCTTTGTCATCTTTGAATGAGTCACTGGACTCAGTCTCTCTCTGCTTCAGCAGACGGTATTGCTTTCATACAGAGAATTTATTTTATTTCCTTTCATTTGTTTTGTTTTTCTTTACAATTTTCTATACAGAAGCACTGATTAGGTACTTTATGCACCTAGAAGTGAAACCAGTTCAGATAGTTTAAATATTTTTATTTACCCTGGATTACAGAAATAAATGTATTTGGTATTTCATGTTTTGAATTAAATCTTTACTAATGATAGCTTTTAATATGTTAAATCCAAAAGATACTCATGTAGATGTTTTTGCAAAGCGCACTTGTACTTATGTTCATCAAAATTATACAGTTAGCCCAAAATGTTAAAAGCAACTTCTTAATTCGGTGTTTCAATTACAGACCCATATTTAGGAATATATTCTCAAAATTAATACATAAACTTTATAAGCTTCACAATATGTGCTGTTTTAATTCTATGTTGATAGTGTGTGGGTCATTTAAATGGTAATCAGGTGAAGTGGTTTGAGCACAGACCCTTGAAACATAATTTCCTGAGTTCTAATACAACTTTCCTACTTTCTGTGACTGCCCAAATGGACACTTCCCTACTTCATTCTTCTGACCTATAAAGTTGGAAAAATAATCAATTTTCCCTACTTTTTGGATTACAGTGAAAATTAAGAAAGCTAATTTGTTTAGCTTTACTAAATTTCATTGTTCCCCCACCCAAACTAATATGTCCAAGCCCTAAACCCCATATGATATTTGGAGGTGGGCCCTTTGAAGTAGAAGTAGGTTGAGAAAGGATCACGAGAGCAAGATGTTCGTGATAGGATTAGTGCCTTATGAGAAGAGACACCAGAGCTCAGGCTCTCTCTCTTTTTTTTTTTTCTCTCTCTCTCATTCTCTCTCTTTCTGTCCCACCCCTATTTTCCCTCTCTCCTTCTCTCTGCCATATGAAAGCACAGTGAGAAAGTAGCTATCTACAAACCTGGAAGAGAGGCCTCACCAGAAATCAACCATTTTGGAAGCTTGATATAGTATGTCCAACTTCCAGAACTGTGAGGAAATAAGTTTCTGTCAAAGGTCTGTGGTATTTTGTGGTAATCCAGGCTAGATGGTGTCTTGCCTGTAGTAACAGTGTATGTAACCACACTACCCACTTCTCAAGAAGCACTCAAAGATACAATGGAAGGGAAACACACTAGGTGGTTTTCAAAATGTCTTCTAAAGTTTTTGATAATTTATGAATGCAATGAATATATCTTCATTATAACATTTTCTTTATATAAAATTTCTTTATATAAAATTTAACTTGTGCTTTTAATTTCAAAGTAAAACCAATTGGGGCAAAGAACATAGATTTATCACAGTCTTTTGATATTATTATATAACTCATTGATCCGTATCTTCTTCTTAAGCCATAGAAATCTCTGCTCTCAAGCTTGAGGTGACTTTTCTGGACCATGAAAAAATGTAGAACTTTCAGGCCTGACTTTAGTTTGCTCATATTTTGAGAACCTAACTAATTCTATTCTACTTTTCTTCATGGGCCAGGTGTTTCCTGGGTGAATTAACTCTTCAAAAGTTGATTACTAGACTTCTTTGCTATCACAATTTGATAAAAGAAAAGACAATTTTATGGCAGGATAGAACCTATAGCATGATAGATTTTTCATAGTTTTATATAAAATAAATTTAGCTATACAGTTAAGATCTCAATGTTATTGAGAATAATATCCCCTTTGAGTATCTTTTAGGAAATAATTAAATAATATTTAAAATCAGTAACACGAGACCATGCTATCATTATCTGGATATATAATTAAAAATAAACATGATTATCAGGTCGAGTTACATCATAGAATCACTAGATAGTAAAGCAGAGAAAACAATATTCATTGAAATCTCAATGATGATACAAAATCAAGTTCCAGGATTAAATTTCTTTAAAAAAATTTCTTTTAAAAAGAGAACATAAATTGAATAGAAAACATCTATAGGTAACGGGAAAGTTGTGTTTGCAACAGACAAAATAATACATATTTGAAAAGCAAATTATCCAGAATATACCTAGTACAAGTTCTTTATGTCTCACATTAATTACTATCTTTTCTTTGTTGGTGAAGAATAATGGTCAGTCTGTATTTAGCACCCTGTGAAATTGTCATGAATATTTTAGGAGCCAACAAAAAGTGATGTTGAGACAT
Organism: Suricata suricatta; assembly: GCF_006229205.1. Taxonomy (NCBI): domain Eukaryota; kingdom Metazoa; phylum Chordata; class Mammalia; order Carnivora; family Herpestidae; genus Suricata; species Suricata suricatta. Next base: position 133,708,160 of record NC_043705.1, on the reverse strand, counting down.
TGGTGCAAAGAAAAAGGTGTAGAGACCACCAGATTTTTATTGACAAGAAATTTTATGGTTTTCTTTTTCTTTTTTTGTTATCTTAACTTCTTTATTGGAAAATTGATCTCTCTCTTTATGTATTTCTTTCTCTTAAAAAAGTCTGATTTTTTTGCATTAGTAAATAGGCCTTAAAATTACACTAGTGGAAGTTGTGGATTAACATTTATCTTACACTCAGTAACTTGAAGAAAAGTTAATTTTGTAGCCAAATAAAATAGATAAAGATCTAATTTTATTTTTTTATTTTTTTAAATTCTATGATTTTTAAAAAAAAATTTTAATGTTTTATTTATTTCTGATACAGAGAGAGACAGAGCATGAAAGGGGGAGGGGCAGAGAGAGAAGGAGACACAGAACCAGAAGCAGGCTCCAGGCTCTGAGCTAGCTGTCAGCACAGAGCCTGACGCGAGGCTCGAACCCACGAGTGTGAGATCTGACCTGAGCCGAAGTCGGAGGCTTAACCGACTGAGCCACCCAGGCGCCCCTAATTTTATTTTTACAATGGTGAGGTACCTGTGTACAGGGAGAACCTAGCATATACTTTACATTGGGCTCAATCCTATTAGAAAATGATAACAACAATGGCAGTGTGGGATGACTGGTAATATTCACTAGGAGGGAACTAATTATTAAGTTTAGCAAAATTGGGAGAAAATAAGAAAAATTTATAAATTCTTTCTGGCTTTAATGAGATGCAATTGATATATAACATTGTGTGTTTGTGGTGTATGATGTGTTGAATCGATACATTTATATATTGTGAAATGACTACTACGGAAAGGTTAGTTACATAACTTGGATTCCCTTACAAATTATAAATTATTTTTTGTGATGGGGACATTTAGGATCTACTCTTAGCAGCTGTGACATACATAATACAATACTGTTAACTATCATCCCAACCCAATGCACCAGATCCCCAGAACTTATTCCTCTAAAACCGGAAGTTGGCACCCTTTGACAAACATTGTCTCATTTTACTTCACCACTTAGACCTTGGCAACCATCGTTCTACTCTCATTCTAGGAGTGTGGCTTTTATAGAATCCACATATAAATAATTTTATAGTATTTGCCTTTTTCTGTCCGAGTCCTTTCACTTAGGATAATGCCTTCAAAGCCTATCCCTGGTGTCACAAATGGCAAGATTTCCTTCTTTCTCATTGGTGAATAATATTGCATCATATATATATGCCACACTTCTCTATCTGTTCATCCACAGATGACCACCTAGGTTGTTTCCCTATGTGGGCTATGGTGAATGATGTTGCAGTGAACATGGGAATGTAGTTATATCTTCAACATCCTGACCTAATTTCTTCTGAATATGTACCCAATGGTGGAATTGCCAATAATAACATTTTTAATTTTTGAGGAATCTCCATACTGTTGGCTGACTAGTATGTATTCCTTCCAACAGGGCACAAGGTTCCCTTTATTTTTCATCATCACCAACACTCGTCTCTTGTTTGTTTGATAATAGCCATTTTAACAGGTATGAGGTGATATCTCACTGTGGTTTTGATTTGCGTTTCCCTGAAGTGATCCTGAGCATCTTTTCATTCGCCTGTTGGCCATTTTATGTCTTCTTTTGAGAAAGGTCTATTTAGTTATTCTGCTCATTTTTAAAAATATTTTTAAATGTTTATTTATTTTTAAGGGATAAAGACAGAGCTTAGGGGGAAAAGAGTCAGAGAAAGGAAGACACAGAATCTGACGCAGGCTCCAGGCTCCTTGTTGTCAGCAAGAGCCCAGTACAGGTTCCACACCCATGAACCATGGGATCATGACCTGAGCCAAAGTCAGATACTTAACCAACTGAACCACCCATGTGTCCCTTCATTTTTAAATCTGAGTATAAGTTGTTTGCTATTGAGTCGTGAGACTTTATCCTATATTTTGGATATTAGCACCTTAGCAGACTTATGATTTACACATATTTTCTCCCATTTTGTAGATTGTCTTTTCATTTTGTTGTCTCCTTCTGTACAGATGCTTTTTAGTTTTAACATAGTCCTACTGATTTATTTTTGCTTTTGTTGCCTTTGCTTTTTGTTTCATATTTAAGAAGTTGCTGACAAGACCAATGTCAAGGAAATTTCCCCTATCTTTTCTTCTAGGAGTTTAATGGTTTCACATTTATGTTTAAGTCTTTAGTCCATTTCAAGTTAGTTTTCATTAGTGGCTTATGATAAGGATCCAATTCCATTCTTCTGTATGTGATTATGTTTTCTTTTTTTACACCATTCATTGAAGAGACTTTCCTTTTGTCTTTAAGTATTCTTGGCTCAAATATTAATGTTCATGCTAGTGTATTATCTGAGCTGTTGATTCTGTTCCATTGATCCACGTGTCTATTTTTGTGCCAGTGACATAATGTGTTGATGACTGTAGGTTTTAGTATAGTTATCCTAACCTGGTTGTTCATTAGTCGTCTATATTTATACTGTTTCTCCTTGAAAAGTCCCAAAGGTGAAAACAAACATTCACAGTCTGTATCTTACACAAAATACAATATGGTAGATTTCACTGATTCTGTTTTGATTTTCCTTTCATTCAATGAAAAACTCAAGCCATTATCATATTTTCTTCTCTTTTAGTTCCCTTAGGAGACTTTAGAATGTCTAGAATCATAGACCACAGGGTATAAGGAAGTTGTTAGAAAGTGAGAGAGACAATAGAGCCCCTTAGAAATTTTCAGTAAGTCATAATCATCTACTTATGCTTAGGGCCACTGTTGTGTTCAAGCATGGTAAGACTTTTATTATACAAGGGCTTTGTTCTAACCCTATCATTTTTTAACCTAGAAACTTCACACAGGTCATTTATTCTTATTAAGTCTTAGGGAAATCTTACAGAAATAAAGTTAAAATAATGCCAAATATGTCTTCTAGCATGCATCCAAATATATGATGAATTTCAAAGGGACTGATATCAGCACATAGTAGGAAAAAAGATGAAAGACCAAATGGTGTATTATTTGTCAGGTATACTCAATGTTACCTATTGTCTTTATAAGAATTACTCTCTTTCTGGTATTGGCTTTTATTTCTCACACTCTTCACAAACTTAAGAAAAAAAGTATTGGTCCCTTAAACAAATAAAAATACAGCCATTTTGCATAATCTAAGTAAAAATATAAAATTCTTCAAATATATGAACTTAAAAAGGATCATTTGCGGGGGAGGTGCCTGGGTGGCTTAATCGGGTAAACGTCCAGCTTCAGCTCAGGTCATGATCTCATGGTTCAGAGTTCAAGCCCCATATCTGGCTCTGGTTCAGGGCCTGGAGCCTGGAACCTGCTTCAGATTCTGTATCTCCTTATCTCTCCGTCGCTCCCCTGCTCAAAAACAAGGTCATTTTATTCTTCCTCTCAGGTACTATATTGTTCCATTCCTTCTTGCCTACACTGTGCAGTTTCTATTTATGGAATTGTTTTCTCCAGTCTCCAGTTCTAGTTAATTTATAGCAGATACTTCTCAAATATTTCTAAAGCATTGTCTCAGTTAGGAACACTTAATAGTTCTTACATTATATCATATTACAGTCATATTTACCTGTCTACTTAATAAAGACAATGTCTTTAAAATTTCTACTTACCTACAACTGAAACTGGATGGATAGTGGGTCTTTGGGAGACTTGTTAAAATGGACAGTTGCTCTAGTACATTTCAGCACTTTCTCCTCAATGTGCCCAAGACACATTTCAAAGTCAATGGTACACGGAATAGTTGACAGTGGTATCTATTATGTAAAGACAGTACAGAACATGGTAATTGGACAATGGTAATATTTATCATTCAACATTCCTGTTTTGCATGTGTGTGTGCATGCGCGTGCACGTGTGCACATGTATATTTAATTAGGGAGCAATATTTCTGAGGTCATTTGAAGACATGCTCAGGATTTAAATCAGAGGTTACATTACTGAAATTTTTATCACCTTTTCATTCTCATTATATAACAGCAAGCAGAGTCAGGTACATCGGTCACTTAAGGTTTAGAATCTCATTAAGAAATCTTCCATACTGGGAGAAAGAAGAATTATTGATTTGCTTTATGGTTTAACTATAATTTTTAAAGTTTTTACAGATTTTTTCTTTCTCTACAGAGAAAGTAGAACTCTGATAATTACACGGCTTTTCAGAAATTATCAGAAGGATGTACAATGTATTTACTAGCATAAAAACGTTACTCTTTTGGCATCATTATTTGCTAATGAGCTTGTTTGGGGATGTTTGCAAGCTTCTGTGACAGGATGACATTTTATTATGTGAATAGGTCAGCCCTGTTACTTAGTCTATGAAGGAAAAAAGGAAGTCTTCTTTGAAAGGTGAAGCTATTAAATACATTTGACCCGAAGCTAGCTTTAAAATCAAGAAATGGCACCTCCGATTCATGTAGCTATTCTAACCTATGCGGTGAAGTTTCACCAATTAATCAGGTAACATCAGGAGGTAGACTGAGGATGGGGATCACCCATGTTAAAGGTTAAGTTCAAGCTAATTTTTGAATGGCTCAATGGCTATTATTTTAGAGACAGGCACACAGAGTTATAAGTGGAAATGTAAAGGCCACTCTGTCTTCCTTGTGGCTCCGTTGCCTTCATCATCCCTTGTCATGAAAAGTATCTAGCTTGCTATGAGCAGGGACTCTAGGGAGTAATTACGCACTATTTTTAGGTGCTTCACATGCCAAACAGAGAACTTGGATTTTGGTCTTTAAAGAAATGAGAAGGTTTGAGAGTGTTTACATAGATTTGTGAAATGGTGGTATTTATTTTTTACTAATGTTCATCTTGTGACTATAGAATAAATTAGAATGGAAAAGAGTGCATTTAAAAAGAAGCATAACTCAGTGAAAAGGCAATTTTAGAGCCTCAATTATGAAGGTATCCCTTTCTGCCAAACACATCTCATTATAATCATTTGCAAGTTGATTAAGTTGATTATTATGATACCGTATGATTGCTACAATACAATTTGGTATATGGGCAGGAGGAAGGAAGGTAGCACTTTTCACTGGTGAAAAATCTAGAAAAAGATTGTAGAATGAGGATAATATAATTATCATCTCATAAGATCAGCAGTATTTGGACAGACAGAAATGCAGCATTACGTTTTATATCAGCAATTGAAGGAACCCAGTTGCATTCACTTATCTCCCATTGCACCCTTTGAGAAGAGTAAGCACTCAGGGAGAGTGGAGTTTATTCCACATATTAGTTCTTCCTTTATTAATGGAGTCAACACATATTTTTGGTGTATCTAGGTATACAATAATTGAGTACCATGACCTCAAAATATAAGACACATACATTTCAAGAAGTGACATCATAGACAAAAGGAGATTTAGCCTCTTTGCAGATATCATTAATTACCCCTTATCTTTTCATTGCTTATGACCTGCTTCCCTTATCTTTTCATTGGCTTATGAGAATTATAAGATGGGTAGGCTGACATGAGGATCAAGGCTACAGAGAAAGAGGGAGCACAATGAAACCAGGGGGGCCACAGTAAATGCAGCCTGTTTGAGGGCACATGAAACACTGTGAGGATAAATGACAAAGATTATCAAACTCCAGATTTCCCAAACTCAGTCATCTGTTTCCTTGATTCTATTATCTCTCAAAGTGGATTTTTATTTGGCAGGTAGGAAATTGTAACACACTATATTCACGTGGAAATGTCACACAAGTATGCAAGGAAGTAGCCACGGTGAAAAAGTTTGGCAAAAAAGATAACTAGTGTGCCTGGTGAAAAGCGGAATGCTCAATTAATGCATGAGGCCTGACGTTGCACAGCAATGTCCAATGGGACTCAATAGGGGAAATCAAGTGGAAGTGCTAATGGTAGCAATTTAAAAATCAGAGCCAGTTGAAAGAGGCCTCAAGTTCACCACTGGTACACTCATAAAATGTTCTTCTCTGGAGGAAATATGGCCAATGTTGGGGGGCATCTTCTCTTCTGAAAGAATGAATGAGGAAGAGAATGATTTTGAAATTCGCTATCATGATTTTTTTGGATTATTGCCAGAGTCACATTTATTCTAATTAATATATGTGTGTGGTAGTGTATGTAATATGTGTAGTCTAGGATGTACAGAAAGTGTTTGTGATCAACCATTTACTTTTGATTTTAGTCTCATATTTTAAACATGTGTTTGAGGTGTGGATTATAATTCATTAATATAAAGATAAGTATTATAAAAGCTTGGAGTTTTAATTAGGAGACTCTAGGGAAAATATAAATAAACAAAGCAGGGAGGGACAAAAAAACCAGTAAAGTACACTGAAGTCGATTCCCCTAATTTCTCAGACATGGGTGAAGTCCAAGACTGATACCTGGTGAAACATGCAATAGATTGTGCTGAGGGTAGGGATATTTATTTATACAATTTTAACAACTATGCATCAAATCATATCTTCACAATGTTATAGAATTAGAGTGTTACATGATGAGAACATGGAAAACAATTGTTAGTCCTAAATAATAATTTTATGAAATAATATCTTCTATCCAATTGTTAGTTCCCATTGGTAATTTAAAAAACATAAGTTATCTTTTTATTTTTAATTACAAGTTGTATGTGTTTAAGTTGTAGAGCATAGTGATTTGATATAAACATACAGAGGCAAATGGTTTCTAGTCAAGCTAATTGTGTATCTTTTCTTCACATAATAACTTTTTCTTGATGATTACAGCACCTGAAATCTGCTCTACAATATCCATGAGTTTTCCTGTCTTTGCTATATATGAATGTTATAAATTAAATAATATAGATTTCTTAGAACAATGGAATGTGATAATCAATAAACGTTTCACAGTGCTATCATGACCAAAACAGATTCTGAATATATTGCATCTACCTTAAGTAGAATATTGCTGTGTATTAAAAATGATCTCAGGGGAGCTTGGGTGGTTCAGTCATTAAGCTCCAACTTCAGCACAAGTCATAATCTCACAGTCTGTGTCAGGCTCTGACTACAGCTCAGAGCCTGAGGTCTGCTTCAGATTCTGCCTCCTTCACTCTCTGCCCCACCCCCATTCACGCTCTGTCTCTCTCAGAATAATAAATAAATGTTGGGAGCTATTTGAACTCACCAGTAGAGTGAAAATTCCTGGTGAGGGTACGGCAAGTTTGCACAGTCTCTTTCCCCTAGATAGCTCCCAAAATCCACCCTCTTGAAACTTTCATTTCTGCTTGGGCACCAAACCTCAGAGTGCTTTGCTGATTAGTGTCAGGAGCAGCCTGTCCCCCTGCCCTGTCCCTGAGGTGTGATTGCACATGGTCAGGGAAAAGATGAGAAAAACAGGTTCTCAGGAGACATAATGCCTCCTCTCAAAATCCCAAAGATGAATGATAAAGTAGTGACTTTGACAAAGGCATTCGGGCCCAGAAGGTAGTCAGTTATCAGTTAACTGCTTAGGGGAAAATTATGTGTTGCATTGGGGTGTATCTAATTTACTCATCTTTTCCCTGACTTATATGAGAAATTATTTACTGCTCTTTCTGGTCCTTGTACCTTTTGCCATATATAAAGCTTGAGAACCAGACAGGGCAGAGATGTCTGCCAGAATGGCAGAGACTCCTGCCAGAAGGGCAGGGGTGACGGTCTGTTGATCAGAACGAAACTCAAGGCTCTGTCACTCTTTCTCTCTCGCCTACACCGTTCATCCTTCAGGGAAACCCTGGACCTGCTGGATCTGGACTCTGGCAAATAAACATTAAAAAAATGTTTTTAAATTATCTCATTTTAAGTGTAGGGGCTGATTTGATATCATAATTATAAGCACATTTACTCATAGGGTTTATATGGTAATTCTAACAAGAATTATATATTATCACTAATAAATACAAATCTTTCCACTACATGCTCAAAAGTGTTCTCAGTACTGGCTATGTATCCTTAATCTTCCCACTTCAGTTGTCCTGGCCTCAGATTTTCTCTTTAAAATCAGGTTCCTGAACTAATTAAAATCCACATCCTTTCAAATCTACAAAACTATTATGTTGAAGACAAGGTGATGATTGTTCCTCTTTACGTGTGAATTTCGCATTGTTTGGTGATAAATATTGTCTCTGAGTGGAGAGTCACAGATTCAAGTAAGAAAAACAACAGATGGCAATAAAATGAGCAACCACGATCAAGCAAAAGATTACCTTTGAGGCTAACAGAAAGCTCTTCTTTATCTTTCTTTTTACAAAGCTTAGCGTGATGACAAACATTTAACAAATCAGGAATTGGTTGCTGTGATGAGATTTATGCTACTTAAAATATTAACTAATAGCTTTTCTAAAATCATTTTCATTGTCAATATTTATCCTAAATATAGTGCTATTTCCTTAATTTTAATCAAATAATTAAATGCACACATCACAAACATTAAGATGTTACATAAATAGCCATTTCTTAACTGGCTACATTCTACTTCCATCGCTGCTTCTCTGAGGCAACTACTTTCACAAAACTCTTTTTCTTTTGATATTCACCCCATTTTTAACTGTATGCTTTGTGAGAATTTCATAATTTGTTGATTTGAGGCAACAATTGGCTTGCTATAGTAGTAAATGAAAAATTAACTACATAATATTTTCCCCATTCTCTTCCCTTATTTCACTAGCATTATTATGCTGTGGACTTTGATTAAACTAATAGTCAATGATTCAGTTATTGTGAATGTTCATAGTTGATCCAGAAAATTTCTTTTCTTAGGCAACTTAAAAAACTCTCCTTTAAAAAAATACTTTTATTGAAGTTTATAATATGCTTTTCTTATGGTTATTTTATTATATTCCTATTTTTAAATTTCCTCAAATATTTCAACAGATACAGAAACACTTACCAACATGTTTCCTGAGTGCTTAAAATGCCCAAATATTCCACTAGTTTGACTTGTTTTCATACAGATCTAATTCCTGGACTAAGTTTTCTCCAAGCCTGTTGTAAAATGATCACATAAGGACTTCCCCTTACTTCCATTTCCAAAGGTATTTATTTTCTATTTCCTGAATCTCATGTTTTTTTTTTCATTTTATCCCTTCTTCCAAGAGCTTCCTTAGAAGGAAAAGGAGGCAAATTTTGAGAAACTATATGTTAGAAGGTAACTTGTTTCCTGAACTTCTATTGGATGGATAGTTTGGATATAGAATTCTAGATTGGAAATCACTTTTCCTTAGAAGTTTGAAGGTATTGCTCGTTTTTTAAAGTTTATTTTGAGAAAGAGAAAGAGCATGCACATAAACGGGGGGAGGGTCAGAGTGAGAATCCCAAGCAGGCTCAGCGCTGTCAGCATGGAACCCAACCCTGAGCTGTATCCCATGAGCTGTGAGATCATGATCTGAGCTGAAATTAAGAGTGGGAAGCTTAACTGACTGGGCCACGCTGGCTCCCCATGCAGGTACCGCTCATCTCCCGCCCCTCTTTGACCTCTGCTTTTCTGTTTATGGGTCTGATTCCACTTTAATTTTTGATCCTATATATTGGACCCATTCGTACCCCATACCCACACGCAAGATCAGAGGGCCTCTGTCTTTTTCCATTCAGGGATGTTAGTAACTCATCTTTAACTAACCATCCTTTCATTCATCATGCTTGGTAGAGAGCAGGCACTTTTAATCTATAAAGTCAGCTTTTCAATATTTGTCTTGTATTTCTCTGAAAATGTTCACATTGTATTTATTGTTTCCCACTTTGAATTTCTACTGTTTGGATATTGGACATTATAGCACATTGCTATTTTGTCTTATCTTTTTTCATATGTTCTACTTATTTATTTTTACTGTATATTCTGAAAAATTTTCTAAATCATCCTCCATATCATAAAGAATGTCTAAATACAGTATTTTGAGATCTTTCTTATTTCCCTTTGTGTCATATATTGTTCTAGTTGTGTGGCTAGAGTATTTTCTCTTCCCTCTCTGAGGAATATTACTTTTTTTTTCTTTAAAAGTTTTCCTTTTCATCCCTGCATTGTCCATTTCCTCTAATGCCCCAGACCGCCCCCCCCATACCTTTTTGCTTGGTTATCTATTTTGGTTCTTCTAATATTAAAGCCTTTCATCAAAAATATGATGTCCCCAACTTTCTATTCTTAAATTCAAGTTATAAGATGTTAATTGACAAGAATGTGTGTGTGTGTGTGTGTGTGTGTGTGTGTGTGTGTGTGTGTACTTCACTGAAGAGTGACCAACTAGATGGAATGTCATGATTTAAAACAAAAAATGTTTACATATTTATTTTGAGGGCAAGAAGAAGTAGAGAGAGAGAGACAGAGAGAGAATCCTAAACAGGCTCCATGATGTGAGCATTTTACCAATGGTGAGATCATGACTGGAGCCAAAATCAAGAGTCAGATGCTTAAATGACTGAGCCACCCAGGCACACAAAAATCTTTTGTAATGCCAAAGTAAGTATATAAATTTTTTTTCTGGGATTTCCCAGATTTCCTATAGAAGGTTTTCTAGCTTTCTGCTTTGTTATTATGGTGGATAGGTAGGCAGAACTCTCAAAATAGGAATTTATTATTTCCTAGAATTTCTGGCACCTAAATATGGAGACTAAATTTGGAGGTACAAGTAATTCCTACCTAGACCTTATTTCAGGACCTGGAGTCCCATTGTTCTACTCTGTCTGGACTCTTTGTTACTGATCCTCTTACAATTCTTCAAACTTACTTTTGACTCATAACAGAAATGTTATGTTTTCCCAATATCTCCTATGTTTTTTTTAAAAGATTCTGATTCATATGTAAGGGAAATTCTATGTTTTTCACTAGATTCTTCTCCTTAAAAAATGTTTATTTATTTATTTTGAGAGAGAGAGAGAGAGAGAGAGAGCGAGCAGAAGCAGGGGAGGGTTAGAGAGAGAATCCTAAGCAGGCTCCATATTGTCAGTCCAGAGCCTGAAGCAGGACTCAGTCTCATGAACCATGAGATCATGACCTGAGCCACAATCAAGAGTTGGATGCTTAAATGACTGAGCCACCCAGGCGCCCTTATATTCTTTCTTTAGAGAACAGGCCTTCTTTCCCATATCTGTGATACTTTATAGCAGGGAAATATTCTATTTCAGCTAGATTCCTCCAGGAAGCAAATATCATACTTAAATGTGGTAACATGAAGAGAGGTGGAAACAAGACCTCTCCCCAAAGTTGAAAGTAGGGTATCAGGCAAGCACAAGAGTTCCTGAGGTTCTCCAGTGCCATAAACTCTGAGAACACTCCTGTAGTATGGAGACCTAGAGAACACAAGGGCTTTGAGGTGCAGGCCACAGAAGGCATAGCTGTCAGTCAAAGAACAGAAGTCAGTCCAGAGCACTTCACAGAGAGAGATTGAGAGACAGAGAGACAGAGAGAGAGAAAGGCAAAGCACTAATCTCCAAAATGAAGGGAACAATCTCTTTTTTTTCCCTGGTCTCTTGTTAAAACTTTCTATTGGCCAAATTTAAAAAGGATTCAGATGACTATGGAATGCACTGATATTGTTCATAAAGTTTTCAGATTCCTAGGGTAAAAAGTAGATGAATAAAAGAGAGTGAATTGAGAAGGTCAATCAAAAAATTCAAAATGTTTTAAATGTGTAATGTCATAGCACTCAAATTCAATATGTTAAAAGATGCAGCCTGAACTGACCAAGTCAGAATAAATGCCAACCATAGAGATGCTAACAACTGTTGACCAGAATGTCCAGACCAATGCATATCAGTTGGGTGTCAGACTTGCTGTTTCAGATAAAGATATTTAATACACACACACACACACACACACACACACACACACACACACACACCCGTGGAACCCTACCAGTCAGTCAAAATTTTGAGTTTTAGTTGGCTAAACAATAGCCTCCAAAAAGATGTACCCATATTCTAATTCCTGGAACCTGTGAATATTACCTTGTTTGGTTGTTGCACATGCAAGTTAGTATCTTGAGAAAAGGTGACCATCCTGGATTATCCAAGTGGGCCTTAAATTAAAAGGCAAGTGTCCTTATAAGAGACACACAGAGAGAAAGACAGAGAAGAGACAAAACTGATGTGATCCCAGAGGCAGAGATGAGGGTGGCAGAGCCACAAGCTAAGGAACTCCTGAAGCCACACAGAGTTGCAAAAGACAAGGAACCGATCTCCCCTAGGATCTATGGGGCGAGTGCAGTCATTCTGATACCCATTGTGGACCCTTCCTTCTTACTCAAATGAGACCTCAGTGGTTTCCAGTCTGTACACTTTCCCTCCCATGTGCAACATTACAACCAAGAAAGGTCCTTCCTGGACCCAAGGGATGTAACCACTTTAGTGGACAAGACTACTTAATACTAAAACACTGGCTCTTGATCAATGATGTTTTTGAAGAAAGATCTTAATCAAAAAGTAAAATTGAAAGTAAAGGAAATCTCATTAAAAATGGAGCTGTGAGGGGCACCTGGGTGGCTCAGTTGGTTCAGTGCCCAACTTCGGCTGAGGTCACCATCTCCTGGTTTGTGACTCTGAGCCCCATGTCATGTCGGGCTCTGTGCAGCCAGCTCAGAGCCTGAAGCCTGCTTCCAATTCTTTCTCCTTCTCTCTGTGTTCCTCCACTGCTCGTTCTCTCTCTCAAAATTAAATAAAGATTTAAAATAGTTTTTTTTAATGGGGCTGGGAAGTTCTCAAGTGGGAGCTCTCACACACCACTCAGACCCCAAACAGGAAGAGTAGTTTACACAGCTCAGAAAGAAGAAGGACAGAGTTCTCCTTGTCCATCAACAGCTCAGCCAATGAGAAACCACTACACTCAGTGTGAAGTCATCACCATCTGAACTCCTTGAAACAACCTCTCGCAATTTCTTCCTTTCCTCCAAAATAGCAAGCCCCTCTCCTTTGTTCTAGTCTTGCCCATGGTTTGCTTGTCCCAAATTGCAATTCTCTGTTATTCCCAAATATATTTATTTTTCTGGTAAAATTACTGGCGCGCTCTCTCTCTCTCTCTCTCTCTCTCTTCCTGTTAAGGTCAGCAAGACACACCTTTTTATTGGTAATCAGGTGTGGACCTGAGTGCAGAATATCTAATGCTTTTGATATAATTATTTTTTATCTACTATATTCCCTGCTTTCTAGACAATATACCCACTGGTGAAATCAAGGATAGAGCTGGCTTGGAGGTTTTCAAGTACCAGAGATTTTTCCTCCTGCCATTCAGGTTTTAATATACTTCTTATTCACTAATAGTTTGTTTGCCGACTTTACTACTTTTGTTAATTTGCTTTTTGGTTTTTAGTTTTCTGCCCACTATTGCCCTTTTATCCACTGTTGTACCCTTCTAACTTCAGTAAGAGGTTTCCATTTGTGAGACATGATCACATCGGTTTAAACCACAACTCTGTACCTTGTTTAATTTATCAAGATCTTCTTTCTAATTTTTCTTTTGAGAGAGAAAGATACAAAGTGTGAACAGGGGAGGGGCAGAGAGAGAGGGAGACACAGAAACTGATAACGGCTCCAGGCTCTGAGCTGTCAGCAAAGCCCAGCGTGGAACTTGAACTCAGAAGCCATGAGACCATGACCTGAGCCAGAGTCACATGCTTAACTGACTGAGTCACCCAGGCTTCCCTATCAAGATCTTCGACCATGAAAAAAGATGAATTTTGCCGGGAGACTCTATCCATGTTTTCAAAAACATGATTATTTTTTTTCAAATTAATTAATTTATTTATTTTGAGAGAGGAGTGTGCAGAAGCAGGGGAGGGACAGAGAGAAGGAGACACACAATCCCAAGCAGGCTCCACACCATTGCCATCAGTGTAGACCCTAATGTGGGGCTTGAACTAACAAACCGTGAATCATGACCTGAGCCAAGATCAAGAGTCAGACACTTAATGGACTAAGCCAGGCAGGCACTGCACAAAAACATGATTATTAAGAAAATTCTTCCTGTTCATAATATTCAGAGGCCTTCTGGAAATATGCCTTCTAATTATGTTGTTCACGTGGATACAGTTTTATATATTTTTTTAAATTTTGACCTGGATAGAATGGATCTCTATTTTTATTTTAATTAAGGGCTAACTTTATCTATTTTCCTCCACAAAACTATTATTATTTTAACATTCTAAAGAAAAAATATACTCATTGTAGATTCACTAATAAAATAACCATCTAATGTTAAACTTTAGAAATTTGCAATTCTTTCAACAAGTATTTGGGGGGTAAGTTGTTTTCATGTTGATTATGGAATTTCGATTTTTTAATTTTTTTCTTTTAATTTTTAAATGTTTACATTTGAGAGACAGGGAGAGACAGAACATAAGCGAGGGTCGACAGAGAGAGAGGGAGACATTAAACTCGAAGCAGGCTCCAATGTCTCAGTTGTCAGCACAGGGCCTTCCGGAGTCCAGCTCCAGCAGATCCAGGGTTCCCTTGAAGGATGGACGGTGTCGGCGAGAGAGAGAGAGTGAGAGAGCTCGAGTTTCTTTCTGATCACCAGACGGGCACCCCTGCCCACCTGGCAGGCGTCTCTCCATTCTGGCAGGCATCTCTACCTTTTCTGGTTCTCAAGCTTTATTTATGGCAGAAGGTACAAGGACCAGAAAGAGCAGTAAATGATTTCTCACAGATATGTTTTACAATTTTCCAAGACATGGGTTCAGCAGAAATTATAATCCTAGTAGTAATGATTGTCATAAAAAACTTAACTACAGGCACTCATGTTGTCATAGGTACTTTTTACAGAACCTCAGGTCTAGCCTTAAGGAAGTGACCTTTAACCAAGAGGCAAACAGCATTGTTTAGTGAAGGTCAGTTTTTTATGAGTAAGGGTCATTAGGCTGTTTATAGCTCTAAGAGAAAGTTCCCAGTAAAACAGAATTCTCAGGAGACATAATGCCTGCTCTCACAGTCCCAAAAACGATTGATACATTTTATTGCAGTAGTGACTTTTACAAAGGTGTTCAGGCTCAGAAGGTAGTCACTTATCAGTTAATTGCTTAGGGGAAAATTATATGTTGCATTGGTGTATCTAGTTTACTCATCTTTTCCCTAACCAGGTGCAATCATGCCTCAAGGACAGGGCAGGGGGACAGGCCACTCCTGACACTAATCAGCAAAGCACTCCGAGATTTGGCGCCCAAGCAGAAATGAAAAGTTTCAAGAGGGTAAGTTATGGAGCTATCTGGGGACAAGAGACCCTGCAAACTTGACATACCCTCACCAGGAATTTTCATTCTACCGGTGAGTTAAAATAGCTCCCAACAAGAGCCTGTAATGGGATTCAAACCCACGAACCACAAAATCATGACACAAGCTGAAGTCAAATGCTTAACCAACTGAACTGCCCAGGCACCCTTGGATGTTTTTTTCTTCTAAAATGTTCATTCATTGTGATTTTCTTTGCTTTCTCATTGTTGTTACAGTATCATTTAAACCCAATTTTAGTGGCTGTATAAATACAGCTCGTTATGTGGCTATCTTAATACATTTGACTTCCTTCTTGTTCAGAGAGAAAGTTATGTTGATATCTGGAGAATGGACATTCGAGAAAGAGAATAGGAAATGTGGACTCCCCCAGGCTAGACATCATCCTTTATAGAAATACCAGGGTAGCCAGCTGATGTAGCAAAAATGTAATGAGTTTGGAAATGAGTAGTAAATGAGTTCATATGGTAACAGAAACTATTGCACACTGTAGGCTCTTACTCACAATGAGGAGGAAGTTTTCTGGAAGTCTTTGAGCAAACACGTGAGACAATTGGACTTATATGTAACAGTTCAGGAAAAAAAATGAAGTGATGTAAGAGGAAAAACAGGAAGAAAAGTTCAGAGGTTAATGTACTAGTCAAGGCGAGGATCCTGATGATTCATATGAGGGTTAAAAGTGGAGGTAATGAGATTTAGGTGATACTGGCTGGATGCATTTTGAAGGGAGAGTGGACAAAATGTTCTGAGTAGATGGAATGGAGAAAAAAAAGGAGTCAAAGACAATTTCATGGTTTTGCCAAAGCCCTTGGAAAGATGACACTAAATGTTTTTTATTAAAAAAACAATTCTGATGTTTATTTTTCAAGAAAGGAAGACTGTGAGTGGGGGAGGGGCAGAGAGAGAGAGGGAGACACAGACTCCAAAGCAGGCTCCAAGCTCTAAGCGGTCAGCACAGAACCCAACCTGGGACTCAAACTCACAGACCATAAGATCATGACTTGAGCTGAGGTGGGACACTCAACCAACTGAGCAACCCAAGCACACCTTAATTTTTTTTTTTATTTATTTGATTTTGGGTGCTATTAAACCATTGCCTTTATGCTTCATTTGTGTTCAATTTATCAATGTTCTAGTTAATTTCTTAACCATTTACTCTTTGGAGAAATTCTCAACCGTATCTCTCTAAGACACAAACTAATGTTTTCCCCTTTGTTCTACTACTAAACAGCCTTGAGATATTTACTTTAATATTTATATATAAAACCAGACATAAATCAGGTAATCCCTGTTTTCATAAGTAGTTGTTGCACTCTATGATTTTTAGACTGTCATTTTGCCTGAAATCTATTAAAGTTGAGGTATAGAAAAACATTTTTAAGTGTGTGGAGGTATCAAGACTGATATCGATAAATTACATGTTATAAATTCTTCATAATAAAGAAAATGCTTTTCCAAATTGTTAACACGTTGAAGATGGTGACCGAGTCTCTGTTTCACTTAGACATATCCCAGTACTTAGAAGGAGCACTCAAGTCCTTGAGCATTTAAATGCATCATATGCTTTTCATGGAAAACTAAAATATTTAGAGTATTATCTTCTTGTTCGCATTATAACTAAAGCATTCGACCAATTTAAGGGATCTTTTAAAATTGATTTTCCCAAGGTCAAATACTGGTGGCATAGTCACTAGATAAGTTCGTGTTTTCTAATACCAGTTGGGGTAGGCAGGATTCCAAAACTGTCCCCAAAGACACCTGCTCCTGGTATGCATGTCTTGTGCAGTATCCTCTCTACTGGTGAATATCATGGGCTATTATCTTTGTGATTAAGTTACTAGAGAGTAGAGTTTAATCAAAATGGAGGCTATCCAGGTGGGCCTGACCTGATCAGCTGAGCCCTTAAATAGGATAAGACCTTATCAGATTGCAGCCAGGCTTAAAGATACAGGTAGACATGTCACAATTGCATGAAAGGAAATAAATTCTGCAAACAGCCACAGAATCTTCAAAAATGTTCTGAGCCTTTTCAAATAGAATTCCAAACCTCATCTGATGTCTCAATTTAATTTTGGTGAGGACTTAACTATGCAATGCCTGGAATCTTTCCTCTTAGATACTTAGGTACCTTGTTTTAAGCTTCTAAATTTGTGGCAATTTGCTTATCAGCAATAGAAACCTGATGCACACTTCTACATAGCTTGCATTCTGTTCAGTTTCAATTTTTCCTATATGAGCTATTCTTTGTAAATATTGAATTTCTCCTGTTTATACAGTGATAAAATAACAATTTTTCCTTAAAAAATCAGTTTTCTAATTACTTAGATTGCAGGTACCACATTTAAACATAAAATGTCTGACAACTCATTCATTTTAGAAGTTAAAAGTCCCTCTGTCTAGGACACTTTCACCTATGATTTAGAAAGTCTGCTTGGGGCTCCTGGGTGGCTCAGTCCATTGAATGTCTGGCTTCGGCTCAGGTCATGGTCTCACAGTTCGTGGGTTTGAGCCCCACATCAGGCTCTGTGCTGACAGCTAGCTCAGAGCCTGGAGGCTGCTTCAGATTCTGTGTGTGTGTGTGTGTGTCTCTCTCTCTCTCTGACCCTCCCCTGCTCATACTCTCTCTCTCTCTCTCTCTCTCTCTTTTTCTCTCTTTCCCTCTCTCTGTCAAAAATAAATAAAACATTAAAAAATTAAAAAAAGATAAGCAGTCTGCTTTCTATGTAAAAGTGCATGATGATAGATATGGAGCTAAAAAACTGTTCACTGTATTTCCTTAAAAGGTAGATTATATGTGTGTGTATATACCTACACATTAATGCACATTCCCCAAATATAATGATATATAAAATCAGTTTGTATGAATTCAAATTCTATGAGGCTCTCTTCTCTAGCCTGACTTTTAATGAAACATCACTCACTATAAAAGCTATTGAAGTGTGTTAGAAAGCCAACATTCTATTCAAGTAAAGAGGACTAAAAATAGACCACTTTTAGAACTTCATTAAAACCACTGCAGGCCAGGAAATGTTTTCTATAAATTTTAGTTTAACACATATTTGCATGTAGCAACAAATCAAGTAACCAAAACTTTTTTGGGAAAAAAAGGAATGAAACTGAATTTGAATTTGTCTGAGGATTGGAAAAATAGAGGGGGAAAAAAGCTATTTCAGCAATGGAGAAAAAAAAATAAAACATCTTGGTGCTAAATAATAAAGAGGAGAAAAAGAAAAGCAAAATGTTAGGATAATTTTAAACATTGATCTAAACATATAGCTTTATAAAGTATTTATTGAATATTTATTAACATAGTACCACATCTAAAAGAGAGAGACGTTCAGTGATTGACTTTTTTCCCTCACTTGTTCCTTAGTGACTGTATCTTGACACTACTTGCACTTTTTCAGTCAGCATGACCACAAGTGTCTGAAGAATGTTCAATAGTGAATGGTGAGTGCTTTTGTATATGTATAGTTTTTTTTTATTTCTATTCATCATGAACAAGTTTAAACACAGAAAATTTAAAAGAATTATACAACATTTTCCAATATATTTATCATCTGTGATTAATCTATTTCCTCATCTGTCCTCTCTCTCTCCACACACTTACAGATGGTTTTATACTCTAAGTGATTTAAAAATAAATAGCAATTATTACAACCCCTTACCCCAAAATATTTCAACATGCAGTTTCTACTAACAATGGGGTTATCATTTTTTAAAGTCTGTTTATGTTGAGAGAGAGAAAAGGGACTGTGAGCTAGAGAGGGGAAGGAAGGAGCAGAGAGAGAGGGAGAGAATCCCAAGCAGGCTCGGTCAGTGCAGAGCCCGATGCAGGGCTCACACTCATGAGCCATCTCATGGTTTGTGAGCTCATGACCTGAGCCGAGATCAAGTGTGTGTAACTGACTGAACCACCCAGACACCTCAGCATCATCTTTCATGACCATGATTCCATTACTATAGACCAATGACTTATCATCCATATGGTAATCTTAACTCCTTTCTTTGTTTTGTGATTCAGATTATCGACATATTTGAATAATATGGGCTGTTTGTTTACTGTTTTCTTCCATTGTTGGGATTTATCTAATTGCTTCCACTCAATTTTACTCAGCTTAGATTTTGGGGGTGAAGGTGGCATGGTTGTAGAGCTTCTGTTGTTTTATTTCCATTGTATGAGTCAATGGCTGAAGATTGTCATTTTCCCCAGTTGACTCACTGGGTTTAGGTGGTTTCTATGAAGACTTTTTTTAATAAAAGTGATTGTTTTGGGGGCACTTGTCGGTTTTTTTGGCTCAGTCAGTTAAGGGTCAGACTTCAACTCAGGTCATGATCTCACGGTTCATAGGCTTGAACCCCGTGTGAGGCTCTGTGCAGACAGCTCAAAGCCTGGAGCCTGTCTTCGGATTCTGTGTGTGTGTCTCTCTCTCTGATCCTCCCCTGCTCATGCTGTATCTCTCTGTCTCTCAAAAATAAATAAATTAATTAAATTAAAATAAAAGTGATTGTTTTCTTTGATAAATTAGAACTGCTAATTGTTATGAATGTTGTGGGCCTCCAGACTCCTCTTCCCCAACAAATGTTCACCAATGATTTTAGCATCAATTAAGGATCCTTATCAGAATAAATGATCTCATTAAAAATTCCAAATTGTTATTTCCTATTCTATCATTTCTCCTATATTTATTGAGAATCAATTTTGTGTAAAGGTCTTTCTTCACATTCATTCTCTCCATCTTCTTTTGTTCCTTTCTGTCTCTCTCTTTGTCCTTCTTTCTCTCTCTCTGCTCTTTTCCATTAATGTAACTCACCATATTAATAGATAAAAAAATAAATAGATAAAGACACCTGTGTGGCTCAGTCGGGTAAGCATCTGACTCTTGATTTCAGCTCGGGTCATGATATCACACTCTATGAGTTTGAGCCCCACATTGGGCTCTGCTGAAGGTGGGGAGTTTGCTTGGAATTTTCTCTCTCCTCCTCACTCTGCCCCTCTCCTGCTTGTCTCCTGCTTTTTCCAAAAAAAAAAAATATTAAAAAAACAAAAAAAAGCAATAAGCAATATGATCATCCTTGTTCCAGATCAAAAGTCAATGCCAATTAACATATGAGAATTAATGAATGCTACTTTAATATTACTATCATATATTAAAGTAAGAAAGATGAAAATAGTGTACTTAGGAGATCTAGCTTTAGAGTTAGGAGGTTCTAAATTTGCCCCAGTTCCAAAATGTATTTGCTCTGTCACTTTGGGAAGTAAAGAAAACCTCTGTTCCTCAATTACTTCATTAGGGAGATGAGTTAACAGGTCTTTAAATGTGGTCCAGTACATGGCAAATAGGTAATGTTGAATAAATATTAGCTCATATCATTACTATTATGATTGCTATTATTATTATTATTATTTCTTTAGGGATTATCCCAAAGAGGACATGATTTCAACCAACTAAATTAGTCCTATCTTTATTATAAAAAATATTTAAACCAATGATGAGTGAACTCCTTCTGAAATGTAAGTCATCAATGTGTCCAGGGATTTCAAATCTTCCCGCCCCCCTCCCCAACCCTCTGTGAACAATGAGACCTGGCTTGTCTCTGAAAGACAGGAAGCAGGAGAGGCCAAGCAAACTCTGAACCCTGGACTCAGATTGGAACCGCAGATGTTAATATCCAGTCCACACTGCCAGGATGTGGCCTTCAGATCTGAACTTGGTAAAAGTCCTGCTCCCCTGAAATGGTAAATGGGAGACAAATAGTGCAACAACGACCTAGGAGAAGTGGATGCTAAGGCACCACGTGAAATATGTAGTTACAGAGAAGAAGAGTTCCAGGACCTCTGAGGCAAAGGATCTTGGGGCAGAGGTTAAGGGGCCACAGAGGATTTTTATAAGGACCGAGTGATTTCTTTTTTTGTCATCCATGCAATGAAAGAATTTTATTTTTTGCATAGATGCTTTATGCTATAATATTAACATATTAAAGTATATGGAAACAAACTAAATGTCCATCAGGTGATGAATCAATAAAAAAATATGGTATACATATACCATTCAATATTATTCAGCCTCAAAATAGAAAGAAACACTGTCACATATGACAACATGAATGAACCTGAGGATGTAATGCTAAGTAAAATAAGACAGTCATAGAAGGATAAACACTGCATGAATTCACTCATATGAAATATCTAAAATAGCCAAACCCAGAGTGCAGTGGTGGATGCCACAGGCTGGGCAGAGGGAAATGAGTGGTTTGATTGGGTATAAAGTTTCAGTTATACAAGATGAACGCATTCTAGCGATTTTGTACAACTTACTGCCTATGTTTATCAGTAATGTAGTGTCCACTTAAAATTTTGTTAAGAGGAAAGATCTCATGCAAAGTGATCTTACCAAAATACAACAATAACAATAACAATAGTAATAAAAAAGTAAAATAAATAAATAAATAAATAAATAAGTTCTATCTTGTTATTTTGTCAATTCTGTCTTATTCAGAATACACCTGTTTCTGAGAACCTGGTCTGGTGCTTTGTAAGGGACCAATAAATGTTTTTTGAGTTATGCAGTATTGCTTCTGCTCTAGATTCCTTAAGATTGACTCCATATACCCCTTACCTGCATTTAAGGAAACGGTATCACTTAGCATATTTACACAGTTTTTTACATTCTCAAATATAAGCTAAATTGTACAATTAAGGTATGAAAGTACTCCAAAATTAAATAAAATACTAAATCTTGTGACCAGTAGTTGGTAGACTATAAATAAGCTTGCTTTAGTATGGCTTTCTTACTTTTCCTCTGATCTTCTATTTGTTTAATAAATGCACATATATATGCAAGTGTATAGTAAATGTATATATATGTGTGTGTTTCTAATGTGCTTATACATTGTACTGAGTAAACTGTCAGATCATTAGAATAAAACCCTTAAAGTAACTGAAATTCCTCTAAAAATGATGTAAGATTTTTCGTAACATTCATCTAGCTCTCAAAGAGGAAAATAATGACTGTGGAATATATAGTTTAAATTATAATGGAAATCATATATATGACTGCCTCTCTCAATTCCTTTGTAAAACATCCCATGGATCATCATAATTACTTAACAAGATACACAAAGATTATAATAAACAGTATGTACTTATGCTATATAGAAAATTCAGCATAGTTCTTAAATAGATCTTACGTTGATAAGTACTTGTGCCAATATTGGTTACTGAAAGCATGTCATTCACATCCGCAAATAATCCTTGTATGAGACGTAATACAAGACTGGAAAATGACCTTGTTATGAGGTGTTACATACTCTTATGGCCTTTATTAGATTAGGATTCTATCTGTAATTTACTGAAGGGTCACTTGTTACCTGGGTGAGCAATTTCAGCCCTTCAAATTATGAACCTCATTCTAAATCTATGCCTATTCAGTTGATGGTAGAGTGGTTCTTGTTGAAGTCCAAAAATAATACTCAGCCGAATGCACATGGTTTGGATGAACTATATGGGGTATAACTGGCAGAGATTCAGAAGAATCAATTGCTCTGATTTCACCACTCGGTAAATGGACCGAAGCTGATGGTCTAAATTGAAAGTAATAGTTGGAATGTTCTACAATGGCTCTGCTCCAGAGCGTGTAAGACCACTTCACTGAACAGTTTAAGCACCAGCCAATTACAACTCAAAATTCAGTTAATATCTTCTTGTGCTTTCTCTGTACTTTATATAACACATTTCCACAACATAAATGCATTGAGTTACACTTTGTGTAGCTAATTGAATGATTGTTATTAGTTCTTTGTCAAAAATGTTATACTAATTGGAAAAAAATGCTTCTAGCAAAAACAATTACTATACTAATTATAGTCTAGTTTACATCTTTATGTTTAGATTCCCAATTGTCCTATATGTTTGCCATTCTAGTGTTAGCTGATAAACATCAACAAATGTGGAAGCAACAAGGACACTTTCTTATATAGTTTTATTTTTATATATAGTTACCGATGAATTTAATGTTGACCATTAATTTCCATTTGACTGATTTCTATCTAACTAAGTTTAATGGCTCATGGTTTGTTTATATTTATTAACCATTTCTCATTCAGTTTACATGTGAATTTAATTCTATAGGATTTCTGTTATTTTTTTCTTATGCCAATCGTGTGTGGAGACTTTTTTAGACTAATGTACACACATATGATATAATACATTTCCCCAAATCTAACAAAATAAAAAATTTTAAAATTTTAGTCTTTTGAAAAAAGACAATATTTTGCAAATGGTGTGCAAGTACGTGGTGGTTTTCTTAAATCTACAGTTAAGTTGATGAGAAACAAATACAGTAAAGAGTGCTTTAGAATTAAGTGGTCATGATCGACTTACCTGAGGACAATTAAGTGCATATGTAATACATAATATATAAGCCACAGAGATCTAATGCACAATATAATTAATATAGACAATACTATTACTGTATTATAATAACAATGTGACAAATGTCACTACAATGGTAAACATTAAAATATAAATGTATCAAAATAACACCCAGTATACCCTAAATTTATACGATGTTACATTTCAAATTTATCTAATAAAAATGTTCACACGTCGGGGATCTTATATTTCTTAGTCTTTTCTGTGTACTCAATGCTTATTACATGTCTAGGAAAACATTCAGTGGGTATTTGGTATGCTAAATAAATCAAGAAAAAATTAGAAAATTTGTTTTGAAATATTTCAAGGACAGAAAAAGTAATATTCAATAGTTCTACAGGACAAGACTAGCCTGATTTATTTAAGTCATTTTTGGTTACCTAATGTGTGGCAGACTCTGCTTGGGAATGAGACTTCAAAGGTGAATATGAACTAAAGTATCTTCAATTTAATAATCAAGGCAAGTTTTTATTAAAAAATAATTATGGTAAAATTTGCACAGATTTATACTCTAGCTACTATTGCTCAACATTCTTAAAAGCAGCGTATATTTGAACAAGACACTATCAAAATTCATTTTCAACTTAACAACTTCAATTTTATCATTCCTCTAAACATCAAAACATTTTTTGAAAATGCATGTAGCAGTCCTTATGCCAAATTTTTTAGAGAAATTATATGATTTTATGAATAAGCACTTAGGTGGCAATCAAAGAGAATTACATTATCTATGGACTCTCTAGAGCCATAAAATTTGCATAGAAAGTTTGCCAAAATGTTAACTATGTGAGCTGATAGATATACTAAATACCTTAATTGTGGTGATTATTTCACAATGTATACATATACCAAAACATCAAATAGTTCACCTTAAATATATATTATTTTATTTGTCAAATTTTACCTCAATAAAACTGAAAAACATCAAATTATACCCTTTAAAATATTATCATTTAATCAACCATTTATAATCTTCTTTGGAGAGATGTGTTTTGAAGTCTTCTCCATTTTTTTTTATTTAGGTTGTTTGTGGGCTTTTGGTGTTGAATTGTAGGAATTACTTATATATTCTGGATATTAATCCCTTATCAGATACGTTATTTGCAAATATTTCTTCCATGGGCATAAGAGATTTTAATTACCAACAAGTTTTAAATAAATATATATATATTTACTTTGAAAACATTGGAACTATTTGCTACTATCAAGACACTTAAGTTAACAGAGAAATATTTCTTTCAGCTTTCAAGGTACACAATATTATGTATAAGTTAGCCTTGTTAATGAACACTGTTTGGCACAGACAGTAGTCTAAGATGGCCTCTCCAACAATCTGTTGTTGTGTGCTCTTCTGTACTACCATTTCTTTAAATTTGGGATGGCCTGGTGAGTTCCTTTTGAGTAAGTGAATATAGTCTGTATAAATAGATATGTCTTCCATGATTGGGTTTCAAAAGATTGTGACTTCTGACCTGTTGTTAAGTTCTTTCTACTATTCTTTCAGTATGTATGCTTTGATAAAATAAGCTGCTAGTTTGGAGAGAACCATGTTTCAAGGAAATACAGGCAAATCAGATCCAAAGGATCAATGGTGCTTGATGAATTAAATGCTGGCAATGACAATGTGACTCAGAAGACTCCAGTAAGTCTTCAGATGAGAACTCAGTCTGGATTGGCCTCTCAATTTCAGCCTTACGAGAGATCCTACTGCTGGGATTCAGCTGTGCCATGAAGCTGAGAGAAAATAAATATGCATTGTTTTAAGCCACTAAATTTGTGGCAACTGGTTATGCAACAATACATAATGCTCTGTCTTAAATTTTTCTATATGTGTTGAAATGGTGAGGAAATATGTAACTCTATGAAAATAGCTTTAGAATAGCACATACTTAGTATAAAGTGACATAAATAGACCTGTTTACGTATCCATTAAAAATAATCTAAACCAAATGCTTAAAAAAAAGTTAAGCAGGATCCTAAAATGCAGCTATAAAGAAAAAAAATTGGAGTTCCTGGGTGACTCAGTCAGTTGAGTGTCCGATTTTGGCTCAGGTCATGATCTCATGGTTCAGGGGTTCAAGCCCAGCAACAGACTTTGGTGCCAACAGCTCAGAGCCTGGAGCCTGCTTTGGATTTTGTGTCTGTCTCTCTCTGACTCTCTCAGCCCTGCTCCTGCTGTCTCTTTCTGTCTCTCAAAAATAAATAAACATTAAAATTTTTAAAAAAAATAAAAAAAATGTGAAATTCATGGATTAAAAAATAAATAAAAAGTACTTCCAGAAAATGGAAAATAATGTTAGCCAATGATTCATAGAGAAATAGCATAGGAATCTCAAAAAAATACATATTATTCAACTTGTTAAACATTAAAGGATTTTTAAAAAGTGAGTTTTTTTGATAAAACTCAATGTGGGAAAAAATCAAGAGAAGTGGTAGTTCCATATGACTATTGGCCTTGGCAAATGCATTATATAGTAATCACAGTGTGGGTTTGTTCTTGCCCAGCCTCTGATTCTCAATAAAAGAGTTATGGACAACCATGTTCCTACTGAAGATAATGGGGTCAAAAATATTTTTGGTTAATGGACACCTTATCAATCCGTATTCTGGAAGAAACCAATTGACTTCTTTCAATTGGTAAATTGAATTTAGAGTCACAAGGAAAAAATCACAAGATGGAAGAGTAGTGGGTTTAGTAGAAAGAAAACAAATCTAGCAAAGAAAGGCAAAGATGTAAAAAAAAAAAAAACCCAGAGAAATTTTAATTGTTCTCCAGGGATATGTGTTGTGAACAAAGAAGAAAGGAACATCCATGGAGAAAGAATCCTATCTAGCAACCGTGATATGCTAGAGGGAAAGAAAACTCTAGAAGCAAGACTGGCCAGTTAGAATTAGTTGGACAAGGGACCAGCTCATAATTACCTTTGGTTTCTTTTTTCTAAGTATCACTTTTTACAATACTTTTTTAATGTTTATTTATTTTGAAGTCAGAGAGAGAGAAGAGAGAGAGAGGGAGATGAAGAGAAAGAGAGAGAGAGAGGTTGAGAGGAGAGAGAGAGAGAGAGAGAGAGAGAGAGAGAGAGAGAGAGAGAGAGAGAGAATCACAAGCAGGTTCTGTGCGGACACCACAAACTGTGAGATCATGACCTGAGCCAAAATCAAGCGGCAGATGCTGAACCTATTGAGCCACTCAGGCACCCTGATTATTTTTTTAACTTGATGGGTTTTCGTCATGTAATAGATTAATCTTAATTAATATTACCTTAGGACTCAAAATCTCTTTCTAGGAATCAATCCTTAGGACAAAAATCTATATTTGTTAATACATGATGAATCAAAACACTTGATACACACTTATTGAAACTAAATTGTATAGTTAAATACATTGAAATTCTTCCAGTAAGGGTATAACATGATGTTTTATGTGATCACTATTTATCATGGGTATGATAGGTGGGTGAGACAAATTATGAAGGAAATACAAAATACTGGCAGGAAATATTTAGTTTACAAAATAAAGGTAAGCATTTAAATCCTAAATATTTAGATACCATGCATAATGTTCTTCTATTAATACAGTATGTATTTTATTGCCTTTATGTTCAAACTCATATGAGCTCTAGAAGGTACTAAAGAGTTTTCAACTTATATTATATAGCAAGCTATTTCTTTAAGCTGGATAGAACAAGTTGCAATGGGGAAATTTAAAGTTTGAGTGAAAAGAAAGACTTTTCATCATTCTTTAACTGGTCATTTACATTTGTAGATGATTTAGTTGCAACATCATTCTCCTTATATCATAAATATAATTTATATGTGTAATATGTATACATATATAAGGATTAAATTAATAAAACATTTAATGTACAAGTCAGAATGATATGACCCATCTTCTTTGACCATTGAATAAAATGTAAATATATATCTATATAAAATTTATATTTATATTTCATTCAATGGTCAAAGATGGTAGACTATGTTATTTAGACTCTTAAACACTAAATGGAAACATGTGTCACTCATTCAGCTGGGCCTTTGTTCCACATCAAACACAAAGTGACACATGCCAGAATTTTCCATCCTTTGGTTTATGTCCAAGGTAATGGAGTTGTCTAGTGTGCTCACACATGGACTTTCATCTGAGTTTTGTCTTGGCTTTGCTCCCCCACAGCTCCATCTGTTACTGTCAAGAATTATTCTGTAAAAATATATACATATATAAAATTACACTTTTCATTTCTAGTTTCAAAAGTGTCAATTGCTAGCTGAGTGACATTTGTGGTACTTTTTAAGCTTTTGGAAGGACATTTGCTTGTCATTGTTTTGTTTGTTTTATGTCTCCTTAAAGTACTAACTCTAGGAAAAGTTGATGAGTTTCATGCCAAAAGAAAATCAATATGACCAGATACGGCACATATATCTTACACAGGTGCTTTGTTTATAGAACTAATGTTCTGTAATCTTTACTGAATCATTTCTGGAAAACACTTATGATTTATGTAATGCCAGAGTTGTGAAACTAATTATTTAAGGAAAGTCAAGTTCCAAAATATTCTCATATGTATTAACGATAAAATTTTCAAGATGCTTTAATGATCTCTATTGAAGATGCACTAAATTATCTTTGAGATATCTTCAGTCAGCCATGAGCAAAGATAAAATTGGTCAAGTTTAATTTTGTCAATATGAACAAAAACCTTTTACATTACTCAAACTAAAGAATTAGCATGATACCCACCGAAGCATATCAGATAGAAACCACCTGATACTGTTAGCTAGTTTTCCAGAATGAAATAATGCAACCACAAAAATAACACTCTTCACTGTTTAGGAACTGATGTGACTTCCCAAGAGTTCATTTAGAATTCAAACAATGTAATTTCCTATTTAGAACAGTTTTATAACGAAGAAATAATATGTTTTAAACATTTCAGGATCAATACAATGGCATCTATAATTATAAGCTAAGTAAACTATTAAATCAAATTATTTTCTGAAATTAGCTGATAATACTTAGATGATTTATTAACATAATCAATGTGGCCTGTGGAAGAAGACCTAATTGTGATATGATTTAAAGTATACAGTAACTTTTACATAAATATACTATCAAAACATCTGTTTTTCATGAAGCACTATAAATCAAATATTTAAAGAGAAATAGGCATAAATTCAGAATATTATGAATATTCCAGGATGTCATTAATTTTGCAAATAAAAGGATGCTGTAAAAGAGTTTATATAACCACTGATTTTCATTTCAAATAGCATTCATTGCAAAGCATTGTGGCTGTTTAAATTGGACAAATATCAGTTGCCAAAGACCTTCTGCAAAAGGCCACCAGGACACCCTGCAGTTGGATTTGTTACTATTTGCAAAAAAAGAAAATAAGCAGCATAGAGAACCATGGCGCTTTTCAGTAAGAGGATGCTAGAGAAGCCTATCATATGATTTGAGCTTTTCTTTGGGTAATTCTTGGGAAGGTCCTAAAAAGGCAGACTTTGCTCATGATTGGACATTTTCTGGTAAAGGGATAATTTTAAAATTGAGTATCTCAATAAATATTAGCTATAGGAAGGGAAAACTAGGTAAAAAAAAAAACAGCTCTCATTTATTTTAGCAAAAGGGAAGCTTGAGATTTCACGAGTTACACAGTGAACCTGTTTTGTCTAACTTCATCATTCGCCCGAAGTTGACTTGATAATGGTATGTTCTGTGAGGCTGTTTATGTTCCACAGGAAAACACTGTGGGCTAGCTGTGAGCATCAAACCAGTTTGTAATATTACTGAGCCCTACCTCGAAGCACCTGGAAGCATCAGATCAGTTCTGAAATGTTAGAGACTATTTGCTTTACCAGAGTTTATTGCAGCAGTTACCAGCTGTTTGATCTAAAACACAAGGTTTCATGAAATTATTGATGATAGTTTTGAAAATGATGTTGATTCTGTTGCATAATTCATTTATATTTCAGATGACTACAAATTAAGTCTCCAAGAGTTTAAGGGGATAGCTAATGGATCATTATGGATTATAGACAGAATTAGGCAACAAACTAATTTCTTTTGAGATGGGTAGGGCATGCTTTCTTCTATATCAGGTTACTCTTTCAGGTGACATGTTACACAGTCGTTTTTTTTCTTTTCTAATCTAACCTTATTGAGGTAAAATTGAAAAATAAAAAGTATATGTTTAATGTATCAAGTTGACATTTTGATATATATATGCAATGTAAAATAATCACCAATATTAAGATAATTAATATATCCATCACTTTACATAGTTAAAATTTGTTTTTTGGGTTGGGGTGGGCATGAGAACAGTGAAAATCTATCCTTTTAGCAAATTTCAAATACACAATCCAGTATTGTTAATTACCATTACATTGTTATAACTCTAGATCTCTAGAACTTACTCATCTTCTGTAACTGAAATATCATATGCTTTCACCAACATTTCTCCATTTCCCCATCCTATCCTACCAGTTTCTGGGGATCACCCTTCTACTCTCATCCTATCTGCCCTCCATATTAGACCCTATGGAGTGTCATTCTCATACCAACAGCATATAGCATTTTCTTGTAGTACTTTCTTTTCTTTAAAACAAAATTTCCTGTTTTTTAATTTATTTTTGAGAGACAGAAGAGAGACAGCACGAACAGGGGAGGGTCAGAGAGAGAGGGAGACACAGAATTTGAAACAGGCTCCAGGCTCTGAGCTAGCTGTCAGCACAGAGCCTGATGCGGGGCTCAAAC
Source organism: Suricata suricatta (assembly GCF_006229205.1). Classification (NCBI taxonomy): domain Eukaryota; kingdom Metazoa; phylum Chordata; class Mammalia; order Carnivora; family Herpestidae; genus Suricata; species Suricata suricatta. Next base: position 133,677,765 of record NC_043705.1, on the reverse strand, counting down.
CCACAAACCGTGAGATCATGACCTGAGCCGAGGCCGGACGCTTAACCGACTGAGCCACCCAGGCATCCCATATAGTACTTTCTTTTGTAACTCCTTGTCCTTTCTGATCAGAGACCTCCTTTTTTGGCCAATGTCGAATTGTAGTGAATTCAACTACTCAAATTCTGTACCTCCATACCCATGCAGCCCAATGTGGCTGGATTAAACAACTGAGGCAGGTCATGCATCGTGGTCACTAATACAAATGGGCCCTAATACTACTTGGGGATTCTCATGTGTTTGGTGTTGAAGATGCTTTCTTACTTTCAGAGGAAGTATGTAATTATTCAATAGAGAAAATTAGCATCTTGTCCTAGTACAGAATGAGTAAGTGTGCACAATGTACACAAAGTGTGTGGTGGTCATAAAAATACTTTTTTTTTATCTTGATACACATTGAAAATGAAGAGGCTACTCTAACCCTAATCCCTAAAATAGGTGATAAAAATTTCTGCCTATTCTAATGAGTTACATGGACTCTAGTAAAAAACCTTGATATCAGACTTTTTCAAAAGTAATGACCCTATGTAGTAAAAACAGTGAAATAATGTACCTAAAAAATAGGATTACATGAGAGATCTGGCGTTATTTTCCACCAGAAAAAACTAGCTATATGGCAGCTGCTTTTGATGCACGTGTCTTGTCTCCTTGGCCCACTGCTGAGTTCAGCTGCATTTGGATATGCTGTCAGCACCATACTTATATACACACCTCAATTTTATTTCTTTCTGCTTTGGGGACTTCTCTGTGCGTGCTCAGGCCACAGGAGCCACGGCTCAAAATTAACACTAATGCGGGAACCTCTCAACCACTTTGGTGCATCAACAAAGATATAAATATTCTTATCTTTCAATCTTTGGACTGATAACTTCAGCAAAACTTCTTAAGCTTTTAACAATTTGCAGTAGCATCAGCTTCTACTACTTAGAGTGACATTCTCCATATTAGACCCAATATTTAGCTTTTACTCAATCTTTATGTCATTGGATAGATTTGTTTGACACTTTTGGTTTAAAAAGAGTTCTATTGGAATAAATTGTTTACATGATCTCAAAACATTTCCCTATAACTCACTAGTTAATGACACAGAGCAGAAGAGTTTATTTACATTGGAGAGAGATTTACTAGTGCACACAGTTTACGCACGTGATCAGAATGGTCATCACCTCTGCAGGCATGGAGTGGTAGCGGGTACCTCCTGTTGAAATACACAGAGAAGAAAACAGAATTGCTGGGGTGTTCCTGTTACATAAGCTAAATCTGATCATGGCTAAAATAAAATAAAAAAAAACTAAAATATTTAGACACAGTCTAAATGGCACAGAATAATGGCTGGTACTCCTCCACACTATGGTACTAAAAATGTCAAAGTGAAGAAAAGCAAAGTTGAGAAAGCTTTGCAAATTAAAGAATACTACAGAGACATGCCAACTAAATGCAATGCATGACCCTGATGAATACTTAACTTGGGAAAAGTAAATAGCTACAAGGATACTTTTGGAACAGCTGACAAAATCTGAATATGGATGTGGATTAAATACCAGCCAAGATAACACTAGATCAGCCAACCCCTCAGCACATGAATGAACCAAGCCAAGATGAAATCACTCAGCCAAACCCCACATATTCAGTAAATATATCCAAGCTTGTGGGGAAGTTTTCAACTTGTATTTTTTTAAGCATTGTCATGATGACAAAAACTAATGTATTAGCACTGTTGATAAATATAAGAGGAAACCATTAATCAAGTCTAGCCCTGACTTTAACAGTGTATATTCCTTTTTTCTTTAAGTTTATTTATTTTGAGAGAGGAGGGAGAGAAAGACAGGGTGAAAGAGCAAGAACATGGAATGTGAGCAGAGGAGGGGCAGAGAGAGGGAGAGAGAGAGAATCCCAAGTAGACTCCATGCTACCAGCACAAAGCCCAATGTACAGCTCAAACTTATGAACCATGAGGTCATGATCTGGGCCAAAACCAAGAACTGGCCACTTAACCAACTGAGCCACCCAGGTACCTTTAACAGCGTATAATTCTTAAGATGGAAATGAATCATTCATTAAGTTCTGTCTTTCCTTCAGCTTTAAAAATATTGAACTATTAACATAGGTTATAAACCATTATCAATAAAAATACAATAATAGCATGTATCAATTGGCCTTATCAACAAAATAAATTTTAAAAGGATTGTCTATTATACAAGGTGCGTTTGGTTGGGGTATTTGCATTCTCATAAATTTGGCAAGCATATGTCAGTTCCATTTCTGGTTCAGAGACAGAAAAGTCACAAGGGACCATTGCTCTCATTCAAACAACGGAAATATATGAAAGGAGTAGGTTAAAAATCATGGCTTAAAAAATCTTAGAAAACTAAAATACAACCTAAATTAATTTTCAAAAAATGACAACACTTTCATGGGATTGACGAGACCCAAGATTTCTTTAATCCCTGAAAAGTTATTTTAGGACAAGGAATTTGTCTTCTAAAGAAGAATGGAACCCAAAGGGAGGGATAAATAGAAAACAAATACAAAATGAGAGTTAAACCCAACCATGTAAGTATTAGCTCGCCTCTCGTGGATTCCACAAAACTTCATTTTTCTGGTGAAAATTATCTTTAACTTTTCTTACCTGCAGGTAAAAATGGTAACATAATATTAAGAATGTATGTCTAACATTGTAAATTAACTGCTGGCCCTTCTACACTGGAACTAACCTAATTTAGTTAACTCAGCATCAAATGGACAGTGTCTAATAGAGAAATGGCTGCATCCTGTGGGCTGTTTTTGACTTGATCATTGTTCGATTGAACCATTGACAATGGTAGAATTTTAGTCATTCTTCATAAGTGAGCATCAGAGTTTTGAGGCCCCTATCTAGCTTTCATATTTGCCACCATGTTCACCTGTCCAATGTGCCAGCACTTGGCTGGCTGATATAACTGGATGGGTCAGTTTATTTACTTGATTTGTTTATTTTGAGTACCTCTGTCATGTGATTCTCTCTGGGGATGTTAACATGTGATGCAGAAATCTTCCGACTTTGTTTATCCATATCCCTCTAACTCACATATCTTTGTGCCCTTTCTTTCAGTTTTCTGCCTCACATGTTCTGTACCTACTGGCCAGGTTGTTCCCCATGACCCATGTATCTGTATATATATTAATATTAAGCCATATCTTCATACACAAAGTGACTGCTCCGAGTTCTGCTGATAGAGCAGATTATCTCTCACTACTGTCTTTCATGGGATTGACGAGACCCAAGATTTCTTTAATCCCTGAAAAGTTATTTTAGGACAAGGAATTTGTCTTCTAAAGAAGAATGGAACCCAAAGGGAGGGATAAATAGAAAACAAATACAAAATGAGAGTTAAACCCAACCATGTAAGTATTAGCTCGCCTCTCGTGGATTCCACAAAGCCACCCATGCACATAGGCCTATTACATCTGTCCCTCACTTTTTTTTTTAAATTTCAGGTTTTATTTAAATTCTTGTTAGCTAACTCAAATGGTAAAATTGGTATCACATGTAGAATTTAGTGATTCATTAATTACACATAACACCCACTGCTCATCGCCACAAGTCCCCTCATTAACACCCAACACTCCTTTATTCCATCCCCCACTGACCTCCTTCCATCAGCCCTGTTTGTTCTCCATAGTTAAGAGTCTTTTATGGTTTGTTTCCATCTCTTCTTTTTCCATCCCCTATGTTTATCTGTTTTGTTTCTAAATTCCATATATGAGTGAAATAACATGGTATTGCCTTTCTCCAAATGACTAATTTTGCTTAGCATAATATATTCTAGCTCCACCCATATCCTTCCAAATGGCAAGTTTTCATTCTTTTGTATGCGTAAGTAATATTCCACATTATATGTATTCCTGATACATAAAATATCCCTGAATAATTCTTTTAATGTATTATTAGATTGGATTTGCTAGTACATTGTTGAGAATTTTAAAATTAATTTTCCTCAGAGATATTGGCCTGTAATTTTCCATTTTAGTGGGGTCTTTGTCTGTTTTGGAATCAAAGTAATATTGACTTCATAGAAGGAGTTTGGAGGTTTTCTTTCCATTTATATTCTATTTTTTTAAGAATAGTTTGAGGAGAATAAGTATTAACCACTCTTTAAATGTCTAATAGTAGTTCCCTGGGAAGCCATCGGGCCCTGGACTTTGATTTGTTGGGAGATTTTTGATAACTGACTTAGTTTTTTTGCTGGCTATAGATTTGTTCAAGTTTTCTATTTCTTCCTATTTCAGTTTTCGTAGTTTGTATGTTTCAAGGAATTTGTCCATATTTTCTAGATTGTCCAGTTTGTTGGCATATAATTTTTCATAAAGGTCTCTTGTAATTGTTTGTATTTACATTATGTTGCTTGTGATCTCTCCTCTTTTATTAGTGATTGTATTTATTTGTTTGGATCCTTTCTCTTTGCTTTTTGATAAGTTTGGCTAGGGATTTATCAATTTGTTAATTCTTTCAAAGAACCAGCCCTTAATTCCATTGATCTGTTCTACTGGACTTTTTAAACATGGCTGTATCATTAATTTATGCTCTAATTTTTATTATTTCCTTTCTTCTGCTGGCTTTAGGCTTTATTTGTTGTTCTTTTTCTAGCTTCTTTAGGTGTAAAGTTAGGGTGTGTATTTAAGACTTTTCTTACTTCTTGAGATAGGTCAGTATTGCTATATACTTTACTCTTAGTACTACCTTTGCTGCACCTGGAGGTTTTGGACTGTAGTGTTTTCATTCTTATTTGCTACCGAGTATTTTTTTTAATTTATTCTTTAATTTCCTGGTTAACACATTCATTCTTTAGTAGGATGTTTCTTAGCCTCTATAAATTTGAAGGCTTTCCAAATTTTTTCTTGTGGTTGATTTCAAGTTTCATAGCATTGTGATCCGAAAATATGCATAGTATGATCTCCATATTTTGTACATGTTGAAGACTGATGTGATCCATTATGTGATCTATTCTGGAGAACATTCCATGCACACACAACAAGAATGTGTATTCTGCTGCTTTAGGATGAAATGTCCTGAACATGTCTGTTAAGTTCCCTGGTCCTATGTGTCTTTCAAAGTTATTGTTTGATGATTTTCTGCTTACATGATCTGTCCATTGCTGTAAGTGGGGTGTTAAAGCTCTCTGCTATTATTGCATTGTTATTAATGAGTTTCTTTACATGTTTATCAAATGATTTACATATTTGGGTACTTCTAAATTGGGGGTATATGTAAGTATAATTGTTAGATGTTTTTGTTGGATAGACCCCTTTGTTATGAAATAGTGACTTTCCATATCTCTGGAGAAGAAAAACATCACCTTTTCTCCAGAAAATTGAACGGTCTTCAATTAGATTTAGATTTAACTGGAATTTATTAGTAAGGCCATGGCTTTTATAGAACAATTTTAGCCAGGAAGTTGGGCTATAATATTAATTTACATTCAACAATTTTTGGAATACTCCTACTATTGAAGATAAATCTTTCACTTCCAAAGATTTTAAAACTATATAACAACATTTATTTGATAGAGTATCTCATCATGTGTCAGTTAAATTAGAGCCAAACTAAATGTCAGCTTTAGTTCAGGTAATAAGAACATAGTGAAGATAATAGAAACATCATCCTGATGAGAAGGAAAAATGCAGAGTAGTTGCATTTTTAAATATCTCTTTGAAAAGTAGGACCTGCTTCATTTTTCTCTGTGTATTCAAGCTCATAAATAAGAAGGGAAAATGAAAGCTTATGAATATCCCAGAATGTAGAATTTTTCCACCATCTTGATTTTTCAAAGGAGTAGCTCTGATGCGGTTATTTTGCCATTGTATAAAGTCAATTAATTAACGTAGATGATCACTTCCATTATCAGGTGAATTTGGGATGAATTATGTGTGACAAATTGTGCTCTTAAGGAATCTTAGTTGAAGACTAATTATTGTTCATCTTGTGAACTTGTATGTAATGGGTTTATCTACCTGGTTACATAAAAGTGACATTTTTTTCATTACAATTTCTTAGAATGTTTTCTGTGATATATGTCACATTCTGGTGTAATGCTTATTCAATAATAAAACTGTTTTCTCACTCTGTTATTTTGTTGGAGAGATTTTCTAGGAGCGGAGAAAAATTCTTTTTAGTTTTATTTCCCCAGCATTCATTACACAATTGGATTTTGTGGTTATATTTCAGCCATCACTTTACTTCTTTACCAGATTTGCACAATTTCATCAATATCGCATAGATTTATGTGAATGTACACTAGTCATGCTTCTCATTCTCTCTCTCCCTTTCCCTCTATCTCACTATCTCTCTCCTCCCTCTCCCTTTCTTTCATACACACACACACACACACACACACACACACACACACACAGACAAGCACACATACACATTGAAAATGTCTTACACAGCAAAGGCACTTAATTGTCATGTAAAAAATAAATCTTAAAGAAGGCTCCTCAAGATGTCACTTTAGTATTCATCAAAGTCTGGATACTAAGCATACGTCTTTGTGCATCTATTGGCTGTAACAAGACTGCCGATGTTCCAGACATCAATTCTTAACAAAATGCGGGGTGGTTGCCTGGATGTCTCAGTCAATTAAGTGTCCAACTCTTGATTTCCACTCAGGTCATGATCTCACAGTTCATGAGATTGAGCTTCATGTCAGGCTCTGCACTAACGTCAAGGATTCTGGTTGGGATTTTCCCTCTATTCCCTCTCTGCTCTTACCCTATGCATGCATACTGTCTCTCAAACTAAATTAAAAATCTTAAGAAAAAGGAGAAGCCTTAAAAATTATAGATAAAATAAAATAGAAAGACAGGAATCAGTGACACCAAAAGACTCTTCCTTTGTCCAGCTCTTCACTTTTATAAAGACAATTATTTTATAGTAACTAGAATGCAGCAGAATCAGTTTAGCTTTAATGGCTTACCTCTGTATAATTTGTCACAAACTAGATCCATTAATACTGGTTGAAATCCAGTAAATTGAGATTATTCATTGGAGCTGGAAGAAATGTTTCAGAATCTGCTGCTATTTTGAAACCAGAACTTATGGTAGGTTTTGTTAATAAGGAAGAACGATGATGTGGTGAGGACTGTTTGTCACAGTATTTTGGAAAAACAGTCTTTTTTTTTGCATTCCCCAACAAATCCCATTCATAGTGTTTTTAAATCCTTTAACTCTGTTTTCCAAATACTCTTAGCGACTGCCAATGTTCTTCCAGTTCTTCTATCTTCTCTTTTTATATATCATAGGCTCAATTTCATCCATATACTGATGGTACCTGAAAATCGATCATATACTTAGATCTTTTTCTTGAGACCCAGGTCTTTATGTTCAGTTTCTTACTGAACAGGTCCCATTGTGCTTTAATGACATATGCATTTCCAATACTTCATAATAAACCCAAACTCTTCTGTCTAACTGATAATTCAACTTTTCATAACCTGTCCAGTCACTTCTGTAGCCACCTCCTACTTTTGTCCATTCACACTCAATTCCTTGTAGTTCCCTAAGCAACCTTGCCAAACTCTTTCTAATCTCTGAATTTTGAATAGAGTCTACTTAAAAATAAAGTGTTTTCATCGGACTAATCCTGATTGATCTTTCAGCAGTTAAAAGTTGTGTCTCCTCCCTTCCCCCATCCCCACAACTTCAGGAAAGTTCCTACATTTTCTTCTACAAAACGGATGTGTGTTTCCTTTGTGCTTTCCTAATATTTTATTCTTTAGTCTTTTTTTTTTTAGTTTATATCACAGTATGTTGCAATTCTCTTATTCGTTTCCTCCATTAAAGAGTAAAATCCAATGATTTAACCTCTCAGAACCCATTTTAGCCTTAGCATTTAATAACATCATTTGAATTTAAGAAGGTAGTACACAAATGTTTACAATTTCCTTATCCAAGGGATATAAATAATATATGTATGTTTTTGAATAAGATATTACAGAATACCCGTTTTAATTTACATTAATAAATATTAAGCATAAAAGAAATTTAATTTGAATTAAAGTCATCTTAATGGTGTATTAACTTCTATAGTACAAGAGAGGTATATATAATATAAAATTGATATTTACTAGGAGTTAGAAGTCCCAATAAGTAGCATAGATGACTTGACAGTAGCAAAGAAGGCAGATTATGAAAGTGAACACGGCTCGTCTAAGATGATTCAGCTATTTGTCACAGAGAAATTGCCAGGCAAGCCAGTGGAGTACTTTCCTCAGGCAAATACTTAATAAAAGACACACAAATGAGTTGATCCAAAACGAGTTCTACATGCAACTGCAAAGTGTGTGGGCAGATGCTATAAAACATCAACATTAATGAGAAACCCCAAAAGTTGTATTCTCAATAAGAACAGGCAAAATATGAATTCTACTTCTAGCATCATGAAGTAAGAAAAAGTTTTCTATCCCCATTGAGCAAGCATTAAAGGAATTTTAAATATAAAGATTTTCTTTATATATACATATTTTTTTTCTAAATTATAAACAAATAACAACCCAGTAAGGAAAAACAAATGTATTTTTATGTATGGTTATTTTCTAATGGACCACACTAAAACTCTTCTAGTTTACTATCATAGAAATAAAGCTATATACCACACAGTTATAGGTCAGTCCTACAAAAGTAGTAGAAGATTCTTAGTTATTGGTGACAATCAACTGGACAAATAGCAAAAATATACCACTCTGTTTTTGAGGAATTCCTTCCAAGATTCACTTCTTTGTAGCATGGTGTGTTCCAAGGTTTACAAAAGTGGGTTCGAAAGAAACTGGCCATACTGGATTTTAACCTATTTTTGTAGGGAAAAAATGAGGTAAAGGGTTAGAGAAATATGAGAAATTATGAGTTAAACTAATGCAACATTTCTCCTTTCTTCTATTTCTCACTGCCATTGACATGAAAATGGTTTTTTGTATTACCCAAAAGGGATATGAAGTTTGCAGAACTACTATAATGCTTCTTCTTGGAACATTGTTATGATTCTGATCCTCACACCTTGATTTGGGTGATAATGGTGTAGTGAAGTGAACATAGTTTAAAATTGGTGAAATCCATGACTCATAAAGGACATAGGAGGGGGAAACATTACTTATGGATGCTAGTTGTTAGTTTCCTCATCTGTAAGAAGATTGCAATCCAGAGACAGAGACTTCTTGCTCTGTAACCTTAGACTTCATAAAATAATAATGATAATGACAATTGAAAGAGGACTCAAACTGACTCCATTTTGACCTCTGTCTGTGCTTTCCAATAGATTAAATTCTTTTCAGCTCTTCTCTTAACTTGGTGAGAGACCTTGCTGGCAAAGCGTCTCCTGATAGGAATGGAAACTACTCCCTCAAGCAATAGGACTGCCTGATGTCAGCAAGACCACACATGAGTGACTTCAAGACAGCGACTGAGCTGATCTTTATTTATTGCTCATCAGCCTGTATGGAGCAACTTTAGTCCCTCATTTTCCTTATATAAAGCAGCACCTTAGGGACAGTCTTTGAAACATTAGGCCACTGTCTTCCTGGTTTCTGCCTCACTGAAATAGGCTCATTTCCTGTGTCACCACGAGACTCATCTCTCTGCCTTTGGATTTTGTCCGTGGCAAGTGGCCGAAACTGGTCTGTTTGAGACCCTGGAGCCAGGTGCATTTGCACCAGTTTGTCCCAGTTACATGCTAATGTGTTTCAATATAAAATGTAATTTAGAAGTCATAATGAAATAATTCCAGGGAAGTGAGTAGTCTGATCATTATTTCAGCAACTAAATCTGTGTTGTTTAAAATATTACTTTTCCTTCTGTATTTCATTTTTAAACATTTTCCCCTTGATGTGGGATGTCTTTTCCAAAGTGACTAGATCATTCAAGGCAAAGGAACAATCAAACCTAGCTTTGCTCCAGGCTATTTGCAGTTGATGTCACTTGAATTTAAACCACAAAGGCATTTCAAAGAGAAAACATTTTCATCTTCTAATGTGTGACCCAGGAGATAGGAAATCAGGGCATCCCCAGGGAAACACCTTTCAGTTATGTCAACTTGACAAGTTGCATCTGCTTTTCAAATGAACAAAGAAAAAGACTTGGATATGACAGTCTAAACACCATGTTTTCATAAACTTTTTGCCTTCAACGCCGCATAAATGAAGCATCTTAGCTCTTTAAAGGGCTATTAAAGGCTATTAGCTCTCTTACCGTCACTTTGCCAAGGTGAAAATAAAATGCTTTATGACTTCTTTAGCTAAGACTCAACTTAGGTTCCCAATTATGTAATGCAAAAACTATTTTAAGAATGGACTGTGTTCTCATTGATTCACATCTGCTTTCTGCTCTGAACACCAAGGAATAATCAGCAAGATCAGTATGTTTATGGCAAAAAAAAAAGTTAACTAAAAACTATTGCTACTACTCGAAGCCAAATCTTACGTATTCACCAAGTTCTACTTCCCTTTTTCTTGGCATGCAACCCCTGTATACAAAGGCAATTATGAAAATACCACATCTTTTGGGAAACATTTATTTTGAAGTTTCCTCAAATACATTTTTTGGTAATTATCCTTTTCTTATGTAACCTAAAACATTTATGTAATCATTCTATCACTTTCCTTTAAAAAATGGAATAACTAACATATGCTGGTGGAACACATAAAGAAAATGGTATAAGGCAGTGGGATAAGATCTAGCATTTACTTTCAAGGAGCTAACATTCTGGTAAGGATGGGCAAATGCAAACACAAGTCAAATAAAATTCATTTCTGGTGAAGTTAACTAAGGGTTTATAAAGGACATAATATTCCTGGTAGGAAAAAAATCTATCCCATGGTTACTAAATCTTGTCCCATAACTTTCATTATCATGTAAATGCTGAAGACCCTAAAACTGTAACACCAGTCCAGACTGCTCTCTGAATTTCCACGCTCATATATTTGACTAACCAGCATTTTTATGAGAATGTCCAAAGACAATTTCAAATTAATATGCCCCAGATTGCACTACTGACCTTTTCATACTTCAATCACCCCTTCAAACTCTTTTATTGCTATTTTCCATACTTTATAAAAATAGTCACATAAAAATATATACAGAGGACCTCTGTCATTCTATTGGTACAGGCCCAAACACTTGACTCCTGTTTCTCCCACAACATGTGTTGAATGCAACAGGAAACCCAATGAGTCCTATCTTCTAAACATATGCACATTATGACTAGTTTTGGTCACCGCCATTATTTCACATGTCAGCAGCCTGCCCATCAGTTTCCCTTGCTCTGACTCTGCCTTCTCCATGTTCAATCCAGGAGCCATTGTCAACCTTTCTAAACACAAAGGATAACAGGTAGCTCCTATGCTCAGTAATTTCTCATCTCACTAAGAAAACACATGCATTAGTTTTAGACCAATAGCACGATCTTTATAAACCAAAGCTTGTGATTTATTTTATATATACATGTGTTTTTAACATTTCTTCCTTTCAAATATTGATACTAGTCGATACAAACCTCAAACTACTATGGAATCTTCTGCAATCAGGAAGAAGTTAATTATTATAATAAACAGTATTTTGAAATAAGGAAAGTTTTCTGATAAGTTGTGCCATTTCAGAAACTCATCTGGAATCTTATTCTTACAGTATTAGAACCCCTTCAGTTTCTCTTCAGGTGGTCACTCCTAATCTTCTCCCCCTCACCACCCATAAGTTTCTCCTCAAGGTATCTTCTGATTAAGGAATCTGTAGGGGAATGTACAAAGCCTTGATATTTTACTTTCTCCTTATTATTTAAAATAGAATAAAATGTTAATATTTATTTTTGAGAGAGAGAGACAGAGAGACAAAGCACAAGAGGAAGAGGAGTGGAGAGAGACAGACACACAGAATCCGAAGCAGGCTCCAGGTTCTGAGCTGTCAGTACGGAGCTCAACAAGGGGTTTGAACTCAGGAGCCCTAAGAGAAGACATGAGCAGGAGACAGACACTTAGCTGGCTGAGCCACCCAGGCGCTCTAATCCCTTCTTATTTTTTAACATCATCAAGCAAAACAAGGAAATTTTAATATTCATATATTTCATAACTTATTTATGAGAAAAGGAATATTTTTGCAGCTACGCCTTTAAATTGCCAACAATTATTTCAATACTAATCTTTAAAATTCACATTCAAATACAAAGAACACCTACTCCCTTCTCAAAATTAAATATATTTCCAATAATTTATATAGGAACACAAAAAGTCATTATGATGTGGGGGTGTAATTTAAACAGCCAAAAATAGTACAGGCAGATGATGAATATAATCACTTACACATCTTAAACAGTCGATACATGAATGGCCCTGATTTAAGTATTTATATGTATTATTTTATTTGATTGCCAAAAAATTATTAGAGCTGGTAATTAGACCCAGTTTTCTGATTCTGTGAACAATGATCCATCATGCAATCAACCTAAAAAGCTATTATTTTCAATGAGAAATGTGTGTCCTTGGGCAACTTATAAAATAACTCTGTCCCTTGATTTCCCCGTCTGTCACATGGGCTTGTTCGCTGTTGCTGCACTACTATGAGGGGAGTAGATGAGTTAATAGATGGAATGTCTTAGTATTTATAGATCAACAATGCAAAAGGGAAGAAAGTGTTAAGGAAAAAAAAAGAGGGAAAAGAAAAGTTCTTCTTTTCAGATCCATTCAACATCAGCTGTTTTTAAATTTTAATTTCTACATGCATATATTTATAAGGTAAGAAGGTAGGTATGTATATTGAAAATTAAACACCTTTAATTAGAATGCTAGAAAGAGTAGATTATATTGTTTTTCTTAATCAAATAATTGCAATACATTTTAATTTGTGAGGAGGCATGGCCTTATTTAGGAATACATCAAGAAACTTGTTTTTGGTCATTAAATAGGAAGATTTAAAAAAAGAAAGAAAAGGCAAGAGTAATCACTTAGTTCCAACAAGCAGTTTTAAAAGTATTTCATTTAATTATCAGCATTTACATATCTATTTTGAATGAATGAATCTCTGATTAACGTTATACAAAGGAAAGCTTGGTAATTAACAAAAATTCTCTCTATTAACAATTTTTTTCTTTTATTTCACGTCAGGCTTTTGCAAGCGCTGGCAGATTAGTATTTTATTCAAGATTTAATGCCACTGTCAATCTAGATTCTTCAGTTAGAAAAGGCAAATCTGATTTACATTAACCCGAACACCTTAATAACTAATTAAAATCTCAGCCTCTGGCCAAGTTCTGAGACATTTATTTTATTTAACTCAACAACAAAATATTGTTAGTCACTTTCTTCTGAGAAAGGTGGCTCTAATTTATTGGCACTATTAGGGCATTTTATAATCTGCAACCTAATAAGCCTTAACAAAAGATTTTGTACTCGGCATGACTCAAATATTTTGCTCAATCACTTACTGAGAAATATGGCCTTCCTTTGCATTTCTGCCCTAATTTACTGCCATATTGTATCTGCACATATTTTTTTTCAGTTCATATAGTTCAGATTGAAAAAATATAAAATAAATAATGTATATATATTATCACATAAATCCCTAAATTTCCTCACATAGATTATATAACTAAGTAGATTATAGGTTAGCATTATTTCTAAAATGAAATGGATTAAAGGATATGTGAAGTCACTTCATTGCACTATTTATAATTCTTATTAGACATATGAATTGAGCCAATGACTGAGAACATGAGGGCTTTATAAAGGACATAGTTCCGGTATGGAATCATTTTATTAAATTTCAATTTATAAGACTCAAGAGAAAGTTTGAAATTTTGTTAACCAAGTTGATTGAGTTTCTACTGGATTTGGAAGGTATATAGCACCTGTGACAATATTAAAGTACTTAAAGTTCACTCATTGTGTTTAACCTATATTTATATTTATTAATAGAATCTAGTTTAAAAATTAGTGAACATCCTTAAAATACATAATACGTTGGTGTCTTCCTACCTGAGTTCATCTATTTTTTCCTACTAGTTATTGTAAAGTATTAAAACCAAGAGGAGAGATTGCAAAAAGGAAGTAGAGATATCCATGTTCAATGGTGTGAGAGGCCGAGTAGAGTTATAAGTTGTTTTGTATATATTGCTCTTATGCATCATGGTTATGATAGAGTGTCATTTTAGCAGAGTGAAGGGATCAGAATCAGTCTGGATACAATAGAGACAGGTGGTTATCAAATGTGTCAATTTATTTTTTTGATTTGTAAGTTAGGTGGCTATTATAAGTTCTTTATTCATATATTCACATCATTCTACTTTTTAGGCAGTTTTCTTGGAATGACATACAGTGTTGAGCAAAAGGACATATAGGGAGCATCGAGTCTCACATGAAACCATCAACACAGAATTTTCCCAGACCATTTCAAACTATAATTGTGTTGAGAGCTAGATACAGGGACAGAATTTAGAACAGGGTTGTTGTGTTGTCATATTTACTAAAGTTTCCTCTGAAGAAGTGAACATTTTAAGAGAGATTTTAGGAATCCCATTTTAGGGTATCTGGCTAAAGATAAATATTTGAGAAGAAAGCAAGAGTCAAGAATGAGTTCTAGGTTGTTGGTTTCAAAAGTAAGATAGAAGTCTACATCACTTACTGAAAAAGAAAACATCACAAATTGACCACATTTGTAAAAGATCATAAGTTTAGGTTTGATTAAGCATTGCATGAACTATTCTGCTATAACCAAGAATGAAGTGAACTCCAGAAATATATGGATCCAAAGTTCACTGGGTTTCTGATTTTAAGAATCCTACCAGAGATTCATCTGAATATAAGTGGGTATGAGAATGTCTGAAGATAGAGGAGATGGGAGAGAAAATAACTTGGCAAGACAGTAGGGCCTAGGGCAAGTATTGAAGAACTCCAATGGGGAAAGAGAAAAAGTAAAGAGAAGCAATAGAAAAAAAATTGTTTGAATTAAAAAAATCCAGAGAAGAAACGGCTTCAAGAAGCTGTAGTCACCAGTGTTAAATGCTGGTGAGAGGCCCAGGAAAATGGGAACCCATGTTTGTTGTTGTTCATGATGATCTATGGCATGGTTTTTGTGAAATGCCCTTAGATAGAGTCTTTTTAGCACAGTCAAGTCAAAGCTAATTTGGAGTGTAGCAAATGAGAAGGGAGACTGTATATAAGTCAATCTCTTGAACAATCAATGACTTAGCTGCCCCACCTCTAATTAGAAGATAAATATTGAAAATCTTGCTTATAATTTGTTTCTTTAAATGAATATTTTTAGGATACCTGGATGATTCAGCCAGTTAAGCATCCCACTCTTGATTTTGGCTCTGGTCATGATCTCATGGTTCATGGGACAGAGCCCATATCTGGCTCCATGCTGTCAGCATGGGGTCTGCTTAGGATTTTCCCTCTCCTTCTCTCTCTGCCCCTCTTCTGCTCACACTGGCACTCTTTCTTATTCTCAAAACAAGTAAATAAACATTTATAAAATAAATAAATAAGTAAAAGGAATATATTCTATGGATGTTTTTGCTTTTAGCATACCTATATTTGGGCTAATTGTTATGAAGATTATACCGACTATTCTCTATTATGTCATTCAAATTTTGTAATGGCATTTTCTTACTAGTGTGAATAGAGATTAAGAATGGAATCATACAGCTTCAATAAATGCCATTAAAACTATTTTTAAATGTTTTATTATTTATTTTTGAGATACAGAGAGAGGCAGGGCACAAGCAGGGGAGGGGCAGAGAGAATGGGAGACACAGAATCGGAAGTGCGCTCCAGGCTCTGAGTTGTCAGCACAGAGCCCGATGCCGGGCTTGAGCTCATAAACTGCAAGATCATGACCTGAGCCAAAGTTGGTCACTTAACTGACTGAGCCACTCAGGATCTCCATTAAAACTATTTTTTATGCAAATGCTAAGAGGCTAGAATAAAGACCTCATAATAGTAAATGCTGTTATTCTTGAAGAGTCATATTTAAAATTTGTGTCTATTTACCTTTAACTTCACAGAATATAATAATTTTAAAATATGCTACAATTAAATAATAATTAAAACTATTAATAAATAAGTTTAAAAATAATACTTAAGAGAAACATAGTATGGTTTCATAGTACATTTGTGAAATTACAGAGCAAATACGTTAATGAATAACAAAGATATATTTAATATATTTGGATAACTTTGATTTTTATTTAAAAATAATTAAACTTACTAGTTCTTAAAATTAAAAACATGCAAATTAAAATATGCCTTTAATATTGAGAAATTTTTCTTTGTAAAATTAAATTCATATTGAGAAAATTGACCTTGTTTATATTGATGGGACAACATTGGGTTTTCAAATATTCATTCTAAAGAAACTGAAAATGAGGAATTTATTTAACTATTAATTTGCCTAAGGATAAATTCTTAATTTTCCTTTATTATAAAAAAATTGTTGTCTATTTATCTTTAGAGTCCCAAAAACAATTTTAAAATTACATTTATGTTTTTATGCTCCAGGCTGGTAAAAAGCAATGAGAACTTTGGCTGTTTTATAAGGAAAGATTTAAGAGTTTGGAAGCTGCAGGCCATTTAAAATGCATCATTTAAATATTTTGAAGACTCTCAGTTCACATAGTTCTAATACCACAAGAATTTCTCTTTAGAACTGAACAGTTGTTGGAATAAGTGAGTAGAAAAATCAACACAAGGGAAATACCTTTAATGGAAAAAGAGAACCATCCTCCCTAAGGTTTAGAGAAATTTACACAATTCATCCCCTAGGGTTTCTTATGGCAAATTCCCTTCAAAATGAAAGGAAGTTCCAGGTATTTCTTACAATACTACACAGAGGACAAAACTATAAAAGTTTGAACCCAAAAGTGAACTTAATACCCTGAATTCTCCACTTTAATATACAAAGCCATATATGACATCACTTGATTTACCTATTGTTTCTTCTATCATGCTTTTTTTCCAAGGCTGTCCATGTGTGCATGTTCCCACCTGTGACTCAGTCACACCAAACACATTTTCTTCTCAGGATAGTCCTTATTACTTCTCCCCACCATGCCTTTGAAAATGAAGAGTTATTGTGCTTCCACTTTTTCCCAGTAAAATTCCAAAATTTTAATGGGGGTTACATGGATAAAACTAATTCCATGAAGGTGTATGGAGTACCCCATGGATTTCTTAAAGTCATATAGATGAAGATTTACTTATATGAATACAAGTGTTTCTCTCAAGAGAGTTTTCTCAAGCATTTTTTAAGTTGCTAAAGAGGCTCAAAAACACAAAAATATTTGTTTATTCAGTTCCAATTTCTGTACAATGTATATTAAACACTTTTTGGAGTGATACAAATATGTAATCTTTACCATATTGTTTCCAGATCCACTTTCCTATGTTACATGCTTATCTAGTTTCACATAAGAGCTGGGAATACTTACCAAGTATTTGCTGAATGTCTGAATAAACAGAAACTCATGGGATGATTTTACAGATTTGAAGGTTGAAGCATAAAGAGGTTAACTCAATTACTCAAGGCCGCTTAGCCAACATGTGTGCCTTGCGAGGTACCCCTCTAGTCTGTCTGACAGCATCTCCATATGGGGATATTTAACGTCCCAAACTAGTAAGAGACATGTCTGGGACTACATGACATTACATATTGTAATTTGCATTGACGTGCCAGCAGGTCATGTCTGCAAAGATGTCAATACTCCTGCCAGGGCTAATTTGCAGCTACCAAAGTGACGCCAAGGGATATGGCTTTCAGAAGAGATGAACACGATTGCTTCACTTCTCCCGTTAATGTGGACTTCCTAATGACCACCAATAGAATGGCATATCTTTATTCTCCAATGGATTAGTTCTCTATTTAATCCAAAGTAGATATGCCTTACTTACTTGGGTGAAAGCATTAGCAGGTAAATTTTGATACCTGTTTCTCAGCTTTCAAGCAAGAACAAATAGTAAGGCATGTGAGAAGACTTTGCCTTTATTATTTTTTAATGTTTCCTATTTTTGAGAGACAGAGAGAGAGCAGGTGGGGAGGGCGATAGAGAGAGGAAGACACAGAATGCAATGCAGGCTCCAGGTTCCAATCTGTCAGTGCAGAGCCAGACACAGGTCTCTCACTCACAACGGTGAGAGCATGACCTGAGCCGAAGTTGGACATTCAACCAACTGAGCCACCCAGATGCTCTGAGACCACTTTGCCTTTAAATGTGAAGTTTGTGTGTGTGGTGGGGAGGCTTAGTTCTAAAGATGCCCCAAGATTCCTACTCTCAGCTATTCAATCATGCTTTACATGTGACCACTGTGAAGCGACTTTGCAGATGAAAAGATGGGATTAACTTCCTAATAAGACAACATTAGAAAAGGGATATTTTTCTGGATTATCTAGATGAGCCCCAAAACAACACAGAGGCCTATAAGAGCGGCAAGGAAAAACAGAAAAGTCAGTCAGAGACATGAATAAATTGAAATGGAACTGAACGGCCACTGATGTTCTTGAATGTGAACCAGCCATGGCTGAGGATGCAGGTGGCATAGAGCAGTTAAGAATAATTCCTCTCCAAAGGCCAAAAAAGAAATGGGGACCTCTGTCCAACAGTTCCTCAAACTGAATTTCTGCCAACTGCTTCAATGAAACTAGAAGTGGATTGCTCTCCAGACACCCCTAATAAGTGCCCAGGATGACTGACACCAGATTTCTCACCAGAAAACTGTGAGACAACAAATAGGTGTTATTTTAAGCTGTTGCATGCATGGTGATCAGGCTCAAGAATAGAAAACTAAAACAATCAGTATGGATACTAAAGTTCTGGGGCAATATTTCTGAAAGTGATTTCTAGAATAAAAAAGAAACTTGGCATCTAATTTTTTTAACGTCTATTTTTTTTTCCTTTTCTCTTACGTGGTAGCCTTCCTAAGTCATTTACATATAAAGGCAAAGACACTTCTTTTGACCTTTATATAAACAAATCTGCTTTTGCCAACTTAGCAGATGCAAATCTTCATGAACTCATTTTATATTTCTAGAAAGAAAACCTTTAAACTCTGATTTCAGTCTTCCTTTGTAAAATAAACTTCTTTTGACCCAGCTTGTTTAAAGAATGGCTGTTACATTTTTTGGTGAGTGCCCTGTGCATAAATTACAACTAAATAAGTAAAGGAAAACAACAGAGTGATGAGGACTATCAGGAAACTTAGGGGCAATATCTTAAAATGAGGGATGGGGAAGATGTATTTATTTTCATCTGATATTTTTAAATGTTATGTTTAGTTCAGTTTTAAATTATCAATATGAGTGTTGTGTTTGGATGCAGATAAATTTTATTTTATTTTATTATTTTGTTTTGTTTTATTATTTTATTTTATATTTTTAAATATAACTTATTGTCAAATTGGCTAACAGATAGTGTGTACAATGTGCTCTTGGTTTTGGGGGTAGATTCCCGTGTTTTATCACTTACCAACAACCCCCAGTGCTCATCTCAACAAATGCTCTCCTCCGTGCCCATCACCCATTTCCCCTCACCCCCACCCCCACATCAACTCTCAGTTTGTTCTCTGTGTGCAAGTCTCTTGTGGTTCGTCTCCTTCCCTCTCTGTAATTATGTCCCTCTTTCCTTCCCCCACAGTCTTCTGTTAAGTTTCTGTAATTCCACATATGATTGAAAATTATGATATTTGTCTTTCTCTGACTGACTTCATTCAGCACAATACCTTCCAGTTCATCCACATTGTTGCAAATGGCATGATTTCACTCTCATTGCCATG
Organism: Suricata suricatta; assembly: GCF_006229205.1. Taxonomy (NCBI): domain Eukaryota; kingdom Metazoa; phylum Chordata; class Mammalia; order Carnivora; family Herpestidae; genus Suricata; species Suricata suricatta. Next base: position 133,657,947 of record NC_043705.1, on the reverse strand, counting down.
TAGTATTCCATTGTATATATAAACCACATCTTCTTTATCCATTCATCAGTTAATGGATATTTAGGCTCTCTCCACTGTTTGGCTGTTGTTGAAAGCACTGCTATTAACATTGGGGTACATGTGCCCCTGTGACTCAGCACTCCTGTATCCATTGGACAAATTCCTAGTAGTGCTATTGCTGGGTCATAGGGTAGTTCTAGCTTTAATTTTTTGAGGAAATGCCATACTGTTTTCCAGAGGGGCCTTACCAGTTTGCATTCCCACCAATAATGCAAGAGGGATCCTGTTTCTCTACATCCTTGCCAGCATCTGTTGTTTCCTGAATTGTTAATTTTAGCCACTTTATCAGAGTGGGGTGGTATCTCAGTGTGGTTTTGATTTGTGTTTCCCTGATAATGAGCGACATTGAGCATCTTTTCATGTGTCTGTTGGCCATCTGGATGTCTTCTTTGGATAAGTGTATATTTATGTCTTCAGCCCATTTCTTCACTGGATTCTTTGTTTTTTGGGTGTTGAGTTTGGTAAGTTCTTTATAGATTTTGGATACTAGCCCTTTATCTAATACATCATTTGCAAATATCTTCTTTCATCTTGTCAGTTGCCTTTTAGTTTTGTTGATTGTTTTCTTTGCAGTGCGGAAGCTTTTGTTTATGGAAAGACACATACTGATTTCAAACTTTTAAAAGACAAGATTTTGTATCCCTTATACATTTATCACTTACCTGACACCTATAATTACTTGGTGGGTACATAACTTTTATATTCCAATTAGGATTGTTAAAATGGAGATATAACCTGGGAAAGATTGCACACTAAATTATAAACCAATATTTAAAAAAAATAAATTCATGAAGTGGATTGAAGACAGCCGATCATACAAGAGGAATATCAGGTATTTCTATTAACTAATATTCTAGCATCTTGGAACATTTACACATAAATCTATTTTGACTAATGGATAAACAAGTTGTTACTTGGATTTCTGCACATGCTGCCTACTGAAGAGATTAAAAAAGAAGTATTAGATTTAGTTCCTATTCTCAATAATGTTACAATTTAATTAAAGAGGGATGACTAATGCACAGGAGATAATTAGCAAGTAATGAAAAACAGTATGAATTTATGTGATAAATGTGGACCCAATTTCTTGGTTCTAGTATGCAGCTTTACTTTTTCTTTATCTCATGCACTAATATAAACCCTCTGTGTACAAAACAAAACAAAACCCAGCAAGTGGCCAAAAAGGGTACACATGTAATACAGATCTTCTTGAACTCACACTGGGATTATATCCTGATAAACACATCATAAGTTGAAAATTCACTTAACATATCTAACCTGTGCACCATTATGTCTCAGCCTAGCCTAACTTAAATGTGCTCATAACACTGACAAAGCCTACAGTTGGGCAAAATCATCTAACACAAAGCCCATTTTAATGACAGAGTGCTGACCATCTTGTAATTTATTGAATACAGTGTGAAAGTGAAAAACAGTGAAAACATGGTTGTATGGGAACACAGTGGTTTGTCAGTGTATTGATTGTTGACCTTCATGATTGCATGGCTGACTGTGGCCTCTTGCCAGCATCATGAGATAGCATTGGACCCATATGGCAAGGCTGGTGTGTACTGGAAAAAGATCAAAAGTGAAAATTCAAAGTATGGTTTCTACCAAATTCAACTTACTCTTGCTCCACTGTAAACTCGAAAGATTGGAAGTCAAATCACCTTAAGTCAGGGGCCTTCTCTCTATATTATAATGTTTGGAAAAATAGGTCTTTATAAGCTTCTTCCTACTGAGTCTCATCCATTAGAACTAGAATCATAGTAATTAATATTTTTCTTCTCTGTACCATCTTGTTCTGATTGTTCCTATGGAACTTCAGACTTCTGTTTATATAGCATTTTATTCTCTCTGAGAAAAGAAAGGTTTCATTACCGAAAAGAAACCATGTAATCATTAAGTTCAACTCAAATACAGACTGTTCAACTTTGTTCCTGTATTTTCAACCAATTAATCAGTTTCCACTCAAAGAGAGAAGCCTGCATTATTCACATACTATTAGAGCAAGTAGAATTATAATGTGACTCTGAAAAGGAACCCACGCTTATCTTTCAGATTAGAAAAAATGTACAGCAAGCTTGGAGGCTTATTATGATGAATCAAAGCTCCAGGCAATAGTTTTTCTTTTAATTTTTGCCTCACGAAATGACAAATGTCTGATAGGTAACATAACATTCATTTTGAAATAACAGAGATAAAATATAACAGTATTTAAGTTAATATTTTATGTAATAAAGAAAATTTAATAACTGTCATCCTTAGTTCCTGCTTTTTCTTCTATTCAGCTGCTTCTTTTTGACTTGCTTAATGACGAGGTCTATCAAAGACAAGTGGCAGATATATTCTTAGTTTGGTCTGATTACATTTTAATTACCCCTGGATTCCCAGTTTACCGTGAAATCTGTGAATTATAATTTGCCGTGTCATTTGGTGTTTCCTCTAGGGAGAAAACATGCTGACCCCAGCAAGTGTATATTCAGTCCTGCTGCTCTTAAATTTCTTATCACAAGTCCCCTTATTAACTTTCTGGCACACAGTCATCTATCTTGAACAGAATTTATGCAAGATACTATTATCAAGCTTCCTCAATCTTGGGAATTGGCATATTGCTATGTTTTGATCCCATAAATTTAAGACATATTTAAATGTAACTTAAAAATTTAATTCCACACTTAGCAAAGGAGAAAAAATATCACTGTTTTCTGAGGATGCCACATTTCCTTGAAGTCACATTTGAAAAAAAAAATCGAACTTTCATTTTAGTCTCTAAACCTGCACTGCCCCCAGCCACCAGTCACTGTTTCAGGAAATTTGACACAATCTTCCTTAGATCCTTATGGTATAAATAATGGTTGAGCTGGTTTATTTATTTCATTTAGATTATACCCAATTTATTAGTTTTGTCAATTATAACTTTACAACTTAGTATTGATTTATCCATTTATGTACAGATACATTGTCACATGTTAATTTCGATTATAAGCATCTTTCCATGGAAGACTGTAACGTCTGTTTTTGCACATACCCACGTTCATTTCTTATTTTGTTCAAAAACACTCTTTTAAAACTATAAAACTTCAGAGGCGCCTGGCTGGCTAAGTCAGTTAAATCTCACTTCGTTCAGGTCACTATCTCACAGTTTGTGGGTTCAGGCCCCAAATGGGGCTCTGTGCTGACAGCTCAGGGTCTGCAGCCTGCATTAGATTCTGCGTCTCCCTCTCTCTCTGCCCCTTTCCTGATTGTGTTCTGTCTCTCTTTACCTCTCAAAAATAAATTAAAAAACGTTAAAAAATAAATAAAATTTAGGTGTAAAACTTCAAATCGAGATACTCCTGGTTAAATATTTTCCATGGTTCCCAATTGGAATTAGAATAAAAACCCATTCTGTCATGTGTACCCTACAAGAATGCTTGCCTAACTTCAGCTTTCCAAATACGTCTTTTTATTTAATTTGCATCAATGCCACCAGACATTTCATTTTTTAGATTGCCAAATATTTTTATATCTCAGGGCCTTTGTAATATTCCATCTGTCTGGAAGACAATTTCCTACAATATTTATCTCTTTAGGTCAAATGAATAAAATATGATCTATGCTCTCAGACTGCCTACAACTATCAGACATCACACATACTCAAAGTGGAATGAAATCATGTCGTTAGAGGCATGAAAAGGTTCTAGAAATGCAGGGTTGCTTACACTTTACAGGCTGAGGAAGATGTCTGCAACAGTCACAATTAAACTAGTAAGCAATTGTTTTTTTGAGAATTAAACTCTGAGCTAAAGATTAAATCATTTTCTCTAAAACATACCTTAGAGTAGTCAGTGCCAGCCCAGATGGACCTGGTTGAGACCTCAATGAAGAGGTATTCATTTTGTTGATTTTCTTTGTTGATTTCCTATTTCGAATTTATTGATTTCTACTCTAATTCTTATTTTTTATTCCTTCCATTTAGTTTGGTTTTAATCTGCCACCTTCCTCTTCTTCTTCTTTTTTTATTTTTCTTGTTGTTGTTTCCTAAGGTGGAAACATAGATCATTAAATTTAGATCCTTTTCTTTTCGAATACATGCATTCATCCTATACATTTCCCTCTAAGCCTACTTTTGTTGCATCCTATATAGTTTGATGTTGTGTTCTCCTTTTCATTTAATTAAAAATATTTTTAAAAATTCTCTTGAGATTTCCTCTTAAAACTACGTGATATTACAAGTCTGATTTTTTTTAATTTTTTAAAAATGTTTTATTTATTTTTGATACAGAGAGAGACAGAGCATGAGAGGGGGAGGGGCAGGGAGAGAAGGAGACACAGAACCAGAAGCAGGCTCCAGGCTCTGAGCTAGCCTTCAGCATAGAGCCTGATGCGGGGCTCGAACCCACAAATGTGAGATCTGACCTGAGCCGAAGCCGGAGGCTTAACCGACTGAGCCACCCAGGCGCCCCTACAAGTCTGATTTTTAATCTCCATTCATTTGGGGGTTTTCCAGTTATATACTCATTTTCAATTTTTAGTTTAATTCCACATGATTTGAGGACAAGTATTGTATGATTTCTGTTTTTTCAAATTTGCCGACATTTGTTTTATGACCCAGAACGCAGTCTATCCTGATGATCGCTCCATGTGAATTTTAGACAAGTGTGTACTTTGGTGTTGTTGGATGAAATCGTCTAGAGATGTCAATTATATCCAGTTGGTTGATGGTGTTGTGGATTCAATTATGTTCTTAATAATTTTTTCCCTTCTGAATCTGCCCATTTCTGAAAGTAGGGTACTGAGATCTCCAACCTTGACAGTGGAGTTATCTCTCTCTCCTTGATTTTCTATCCGTTTGGGCCACACATAGTTAGATGCTCTGTTGTTAGGTGCATATACATTAAGAGTTATTATGCCTTCTTGGGTAACTGACATCTTTTAAAAAAATGTTTTTAATGTTTGTCTTTGAGAGATGGGAGAGGAGCAATGAGAGAGGGAAACACAGAATCCAAAGCAGGATCCTGGCTCTGAGCTGTCAGGACAGAGTCCCACATCAGTGGGTTTTCTGCATCCAGCCAACTAATTAACTCACCAGATACATTATTCATTTCTGTTACAGTGGTTTTGATCTCTCATATTTCTCTTTGGTTCTTTCATAGGATTTCCATGGCTCTGTTGACATTGCCCATATGTTTTTGCATGCCGTTTCTTCTACCCATTAGACCCCAGCCTGATAATTCCAAGATTGTTGTTTTATTTGGTTCTGATGTTTGCTCTGTCTCTTCAAACTGTGTTAATTAATTAACTAATTAATTATTTGTTTATTTATCAATTTATTGCAGTTTGGTATGTTTTTCTTGATAGCCAAATAGAATGTATGGGGTAATGAGAAATGATGTAAATAAACCTTAGTAATGTAGTGAGGTACAGGGTGGTTGGGAGAACATTCTACATGACCATGATTCATTCTCAGTCTTTACTGAGTCTGTATCTCTGGACTGTAAACTTCACAAGTATTGCTATTCTTTTTTCTTCTTGCTTATGTGGGATAGGATAGCTAAAGTGGGCCGAACTTGGCTATTTCCCATTTCCCATTGGAAAGCAAGAACAGATAGAAGTTGGGCATTTCCCTTCCCCAAGTGAGGTAGACTCTAATAACATCCCATGAAGTTTGGCTCTGATAAACTAGTTTCACCTAAAGGCAGACCTTGTTATGACAAGAGTACTCTGGGATATTTCAAAATGTTCCCTCTTCCCCTTGCCTTGCCAGAAGCCCGAAGATGTTTCTCTGATATTTACTATGGGAAGCTGGGCAAGCGTCTGGATTTAAATTTCGCAGTATTAAAACTCTGAGAGTTGTCTACCCTGAACCTTCAGTAATTTCTAAATTATAGTTCAGGTTTTCCTACTGCAGCATCGGTTCCCAGTAGCTTCTGGTCAGGAGTCCCTGCTCAAGTAAGCTATGTCTGTTAGTATTGGCTTGTCTCTCTGATCTTGGGGGCAGTGATTTTTCCCATGTCCCTCCTTCTCCTATGGATCCCAGAAGTTTTGCATAAGTTTTAGTCTGTTCAGGGTTTCATTCACTGTTAGGAAGGGGTGGCATTTCCAAAGTCTGTATGTGTCAAACTGGAACTTGTTTATGATGATAGTTCCATATTTAACCACCTTGTTAAACTCTCCTTATTGTTTCTAATATTTTATCCTTAAAATATTTTATTTTTATAACAATATAATTACACAATCAGACAATTCCTGTTTCCTTGTATTTTTGCATTATATTTCTTGTTTTATATTTTTTATATTTATTGGATTTTAAAATGTCAAAAAGCTTATATTTATTATTTTAAATCTTTATTCATTTTTGAGAGACAGAGAGAACAGAGAGTGAGTGGGGGAAGGGCAGAGAAAGAGGGAGACAGAATCCAAATTAGGCTCTAGGCTCTGAGCTGTCAGCATAGAGCTCGATGCAGGGCTCCAAATCACTGACCATGAGATCATGACCTGAGCCTAAGTCAGACACTCAACCAACTAAGCCATCCTGGTTCCCTCCAAAGCTTATACTTAATTGGTCCTTTGTCTTAAAAGTAATTTTTAACAACTTCATCTTCTAAATCTATATTAGTATATTCAGTAGAATTTTTGTTATTATTGTAAAGTTTATACTATATTCCGAGTTTTTCTTTAATCACTAACCATGTTTTCTATTTTTCCTATTTTTATGATTTATCTTTAATATATTTACATTCATTTTCCAGTTAAGTTTTTTTAAACTTTTTAATCATAATTAGTAAAAATGGTTAAGAAAATTTAAATTTGCCCTATAACCCACCCTTACTTATTTACTGTATCAATTTGCTTTTTGCCTTAACATTTTACCAACAGTTCTTTTTTCTATAAATGTTATTTCAGAGATGGTAATTGTTTAGCCCATATTCATATTGTCTGAACTGTCAGAATCAATCAGCTACTCTAGATATAACTGATGCTATGTTTCTAATGGTTGCTGGCAACCAACATTTTGTCTGGTTTATCTTAGTCAACACGCCAAAATTTTTTTTCTCATAAAACTTATACTTTGTAGTATAAGCTCAAGGATTTCTAGGACACCTGGGTGGCTCAGTTGGTTGAGTGTCCGACTTCAGCTCAGGTCATGATCTTGTGATTCATGAGTTCCACCTTGCATTGGGCTCTATGCTAACAGCTCAGAGTCCTGAGCCGGCTTCAGATTCTGTGTCTCCCATTACCTCTGCACCGCCCCTTCTCCTGCTATGTCTCTCTCTCTCTCTCAAGAATAAATAAACATTTAAAAAATTTTAAACTCACAGATTTCTGGTATTTCTCATGGCATATTTTCTTTATAACTAATATTCACCCTAAATATCCTTAGAGCCATTCTAAGTTAAAATGCTAGACTTTGTGAGTTCACAGGAAGAGGAGGAGACAATATTAACCTCTTCTAGGAAAGAAGTTTCAGCGGGGAATAGATCAGACAGGATTTGTGTTTCAGTGTTCTCTAGAATATCCAACAACTCTGATATATTTGTATTCCAGTTTTCATGATTTTCTATGTTCTTCTTAAAATAGACAACTTTATATAATAATTGCTACTTCAAATGGTGTTTTAATTCAGTGATTTGTAAAGTTGTCTTCTGATCTGGGCTTTTAAAAGTCAAAGTATAATAGCCTTAAAAAGTATTTTATTTAGATAATGGCCCTAAGTTTTATTCTATGTTTAAGATTAGAATGTAAACGTGTGAATTTACATACTTAATATGTTTGAAACTCTCCATAAAAAACATGTTTTTGGAAATTCCAAAACATAAGCATTAGTCATGACCAATTGAAATAATTTTACAACTTTTGATGAATTTGAAATCTGCACTTAAAAAATCTTAATATCCCAATAATTAGGAGGTGGGGTTGAATTTCTTTATGTAAACTTTTTGCTTCATCCATTCTTTTCTATTATCTTCAATAAAAATGTGTCCTACATTTTTAGGCATTATCTTTTTTTATGATTGTACAGTTCTGGGTTTAATTGTGTGTATTCTTGAGACTATTAAAAAGTAGTGCACATCTGTGATTAATAATTATATTTCAGGTATTTGAAATTAAACACATATGTACATTATCCTTCTGGAAAAAAACTTTTTCTATGTGTTTTCTCAGGATATAATTGGCTGTAAATCGCTTCTAAAAATTGTGTCTTGGCTTCTATGAAGTTTTCTTTATAATGAGAATCATAATGTGAATAACAAAAAAGCTTTAATAATGCTTTAAAGTATAGAATACTCTTTTGCAAATAATAACTTTGATGTACAGAATAAAAGTGCAAGTAAAACATAATTTCACACACACACACACACACACACACACTCACACACATTACAGAAACACAGTATCATATTTCCCCAAATCGAAGGAAATGATGAAGTTCCCAAATTCAATGGCAAGAGCTTGGATGTACAAAATGTCTGCAGGAAATTTTAACTCCAGATAGCTTCCATTAAGCTTAGCTTCAATATTTTTCAGTTTTTCCGTCCTCCCTGGTTATTTTCAATTTCAAATTTCTTTTAGGGAAGTTGGCTCTGCATGGGTCAGATAATTCCATCACTGGTTCATTCATGAGGGCAAAAAGTGTCATATAGTATACATACTATGTTCATCCTTGTGAGCTGTGACAGTATCATAATCAGAAGCCACTACTTAGTTATATAGAGCAAAGTAACCTAATGATTTATCTTTTACTTTGTTATTTATATTGCTAGTTAATATTTTGTAAATGTGGGCAAGACTAGAATTCCAAGAGGTATTGTTCATTCTCCCACTGTACATAAATACATTATATGAATGTCTCTACTTTTATTCTTCTTGAAGTAGAGATTCTGTAAATTTGAAAATGGGTTAAATATTTATCACCAACTTTGCCTGATTTGTGAGACATTCTTATTTTGTTTGTAATACATACATTGTCTTTACCTCTTTGTTTTGTCACTTACAAACCTAAGTCTTTACTCCCATCTCTCTACCATGAGTCACTCTACTGCATCTGTGATTTTCTATGCCAGAACTACCCAATATCATACATTTAGAGTTAAATATTTTGTCAAATGAACATGGCCCTGTAGCACTGGGCTGCCTTAATTTAAGAGATCCTGGCTTAGTAGAGTCCTACCGATCTATTGTGTGTTACACCAATGTGGCTGCCAAGGAGAAGCACCACCTGCTAAGGATAATTCTCCTGAGAAGATCATGGGTGCAAAGTCCCTAAGCCAATATCAATCAATATTTTAGGTAATTTGTTAAGGTGACATCTCACTTATAGTGTCAAATTGTGTTTTTGTTATTGATAACAAACTATCCCGAAACTTACTGGTCTAAAACAGCAATTTATTATTTTGTCTGTGTGTTATTGGGCTCAGATGGACACAGTTCATTAGGAGTCTGTCATAAGGTTGAAATAGTAAGACGTTGGCAGTGTCTACAGTCATCTAAAAAACCCACTAGACATAATACATGAAAGAGCTCCCTGTGCAGCTGGTACTAGGTGTTTGCTCGCTAGGGTTTTCAGTTGGAGAACCTACATGGTCACTCACATGTGTCTTGGGCCTCTCAGATCATAGCGATGGACTTTGATAAGAGCTAAAGAGCTAAAGAGCTAGCATTCCAGGAGTAGTGAAAGGAAACTACCAAGTTTCTCATGACCAATTATCATGAGCTCCAAAACATCTAAACTCGTCCACGTTCCATTACACAAGGAAAGTCACAGATTCAGAGAGGGAATTATTCTCCATTTTTGATATGAGGAATGGCATTCTCACACAGGAGAAAAATAACTGATGGTGGCGTCTTTGATTTGCTAATTTTACCCATTCGTCTTCATCTCTAAGGTGCATTTATTAATACTATTGCATATTCTCCTTCCTTCTTTCTTTTCTTCCTCTCTCCATGTAGGAACACTCAATATGAGAGCTACCCTGTGAAAAAAAATTTAGTGTGTACAATACAATATTGTTAACCATAGGCAAAATATTGCACAACAGATCTCTGGGATTGATTCATTTTGCCTAAGTGAAACTCTAATACCAGTTGAACAATAACTCCCCATGTCCCCTTCTAGCCTCTGGCAACTCCCATTTTTGTCTTTTTATGAGTTTGACTAATTTAGGTATCTTATATGAATGGAATCATGCAGTATTTGAACTTCTGTGACTTATTTCACTTAGTATAATGTCCTCCATCCAGGTTCATCCCTGTTATCACATACGGTGTATTTCCTGGCTTAGTAGAGTCCTTTGTTTTTAATATAAGATTAGATAATACACTGTATATATAGAAGACATTTTTATCCATTCATCTGTCAGGGAATATTGAGGTTAGTTCTCTGTTTTGGCTATTCTGAAAAATGCTACAATGACCTTCAGAGTCCACTTAACTATTTGGGATCCTGTTTGTAATTATTGTTTCTATTCCTTAGCCTCACACTAATTCCCTAACACTTTTACTCTGACATTTACCCCTACCTTTCAACCATATGCATTTGAATTATGGATTATAATCTATTTTACATGTAAATTTTGAAATTTGTTGAGTCTTCTTTTTGAGCTAGTGCATGATTACATACTTGAATATTCTGTGTATGTTTGGAGGAAAAAAGTCTGTGTAATGTTACTTGAATGTAGCCTTCTATATTTGCCTGAAAGTACTAGAAGCAATTAATAATTTAAATATATTAGTTTTTGGGTTGTGCTATAATTGTTTTAGTTAGTTTTACTTTTTCCCTTTGTATTTTGATTTTACTTGTTTTTCCCCATATATATATGTATATAGTTGAATTAAATTTTTTTTTTAATTTTATGATTTCTAGATTTAGAGTCATAGTTAGAGAGAACTTTTTTGGGTGCCTGGGTATCTCACCAGTCAAGCATCTGACTCTTGGTTTCAGCACAGGTTATGATTTCACGGTTCGTGGGTTCAAGTCCTGCTTTAGGTTCTGTGCTGCTGGTAAAACCTGGGATTCTCCATCTCCCTCTCTCTCTGCCCTTCCCTGGCTCAAGTTCTTTCTCTCTCTAAAAATAAATAAATACACATTAAAAAAAGAAAGAACTTTCTTATTACAATTTTTGAATAATGTGGCAATATTATCTAGTATTTATGATCTTATCTTTGACCCTGGTGAAGTTTGGAAGTTGCTACTGTAATGAGATGTTCTTTCACCCTTGAAAATCCTTGTCTCTATTGCCAGCCTTTCCCATCTCCTCCCCCAGCGTTTTGCCACTACTAATCTACTTCCTGTTTCTATAGATTTGCTTATTCTTGATGTTTTATTTAAATTGAATCATAGAATTTATGCCCTTTTCTTCTTATTTTTTTCACTTTTTATAATGTTCTCAAGGTTTTTCCATATCCATACATGTATCATATATCAATTAGTACAAATCCCAATCTCTGGTCTTCCTAACGATAGTTTGTGTTGACATTCCCCCTCCAAGGGCCATACTTTATTGCCCTTTGCATGTTCCATATATGTGGTTTTAATTGAAAAATAATATTTTAAATAATACTATGTGACAATTCTGGAAATCAGATTCTACTCCATTCCCAGTTGGACTTTTATTTGGTTTTATTCTGGTGCTGTTTTATTCTTGTGTTGTTTGCTCCTGAAGGTTTTGCTTCTTTTTGTAGTACTTTTCT
>NC_043705.1:133623839-133646114 GCF_006229205.1 Suricata suricatta | reverse complement strand
CATACTTTATTGCCCTTTGCATGTTCCATATATGTGGTTTTAATTGAAAAATAATATTTTAAATAATACTATGTGACAATTCTGGAAATCAGATTCTACTCCATTCCCAGTTGGACTTTTATTTGGTTTTATTCTGGTGCTGTTTTATTCTTGTGTTGTTTGCTCCTGAAGGTTTTGCTTCTTTTTGTAGTACTTTTCTCGAACAATTCTATAAATTCTGGGTGTTTTTTTTTTTTTTTTGCCACTGAAATCTCTCTTTGGTTAGCTTAGTGCTCAGCTATTGATAGGACAGAAATTCCTTAAATGCCTGGTACCAGTACACCTTCCAGGGTTTGCTAAGAGTCAAAGTGTGCATTTTGTGATATGTCTTCAACACTCAGCTAGGCAGATAACAGCTCTGCCTTAGCCTTTACCTCTTGCTCCTATAGTCTCTCAAGATTAGACAGAGGTGAAGGCATAAAGGCTTCCCAGATATTTTTTTGAATATGAATACAACCCTGGGCGTGAGAACTACCTGTGCATTCACAGTTCTCCAAATACTGGATATTTTCATACTTCTCTATAGTCATTTTATTCTTCAACTTTTTAACCTTTTTGGTTAGTCTACTGTTTGTCCCAAGTCTTAGCTACTGCCTCAGGAAGCCAACATGGTATATAACTGTTTTTTTTTCTTTTTCAATACTCCTATATAAAAAGTTTTTCACACTGGGTAAGCTCTACATCAGAATAAACAAAGACAACTTTGGAAGTAAGGTCTATCAGGGAACCACGAGACAGGTCAACTAATGAAGGCATTTCAAACGTGTTTTGCTTCTCACAGGGGCTGTGAGGCTGCTAGTCTTCCCCATGACTTCAGGCTCTCCAGTTTCAAGGTTACCTTGGAGCTTCAAAGTAAAGATGGCATGGGACAAGTTAAAATGCACAAGACTGATTTTTCTCTAATAAGATGCATCCTTTTTTTTGGATAAATCTTTCCTACATGGCTGCAATGTTTGCATAATTTCCAGAGTAAAAACAATGTTCATTCTTACAGTTTTTGCCAGTGTCCTCCTTGATTTTATGAAAAAGAGTTTTTTTCATAGGTCTTTCTCTACCATTTTTGTTGATTGGTTGATTTTCTAATTTAATATTTTCTTTCTTGACCTCCCCCAGAACAATTTTTCAATATGCCCCAATGTATACTGCTGGGAGCCACTTCTGAAGTCAGACAGGTTTGCAAGGCCTCCCACCATCAGATGCGACAGGAGTCTATGCTCACTCAACTCAACTTCTCCTTGAGCACTGACCCCCAGGGCACCTGACTGACTGATATCAGGAGTGACTTGCCTTTTGATGCTAAAAATATGTGAATTGTACCTTGTGAAAAAACTTGTTATAGGAATTTCTTCTTTTATGATTATAGGAGCAAATGTTAAATTACCTGAGAAAATCTGTTTTTCTTCCCCTCAAGAAAACAGAATATTGACCCCTGCTCACAAAAGAACTAACTTTTGCCTTTACATTGCTAAAAACATTGCCTTGTATTTGAATGCTAAAGATCCCTTCCTTCCCCATATAATAAACATCTAGTCACCTACTTCAATCTCTATTGGTAAAGATTATCCATGAGTCTTCTGCCAATCTATGTTCTGGGAAATTTTTACATACCAAAGAATTTGTTATCAGAAATCATTGTCTAAGGCAATTGCCACTTCTGTTTTGGACCCCATGTATTTTTTCAATAAATAAAGCCAACTTTTGGGTCAGTGCAGAGATGCCTGTCTGCTGATCAGAAAGAACCTTGTGACTCTCTCATTCCCTTCCCCTTTTCACCAATTTTCATCTCATTCGTGCTGACACCGTCCATCCTTCAGAGGAACCCTGGACCTGCTGGAGCTGGACTCCGGCAGTATACATTTATAATGGAAAGTAACCGAGTAGTAATTTTGAACAGATATTCAGTCAAAGCTATGGTCAATAATGAGAGAATAGAAAATTTTCACACATACAAACAAATCTGAAAAATCTTATGAAAAATATTTTAATGAAATTACACTCTGAAACCTGCCAAAAATATGGATTACTTTATATTTAATAACACAAGCAATAATTATAAAAATATTTTAGAAAGATATAAAAAAAATTATAAAGTGACATAATTATATAAAACTACCAGCACATATCTTAAGGAAAATAACAAAGTAGTCAAAAAGCAAAATTAAAACAATCAATATTCAATAGAATATGTGAATGATGAAACAAAGATATTTGATATATTAAATTAAATACATAGTCATTTCAAACACTTATGACATATGTTTTGTATAAATGTATTAAAACCATTTGAATTCCCTTTAAAAATAAAAATTACATGGGGACATCTGCGTGGCTCAGCCAGTTGAGCATCTGACTTCGGCTCAGGTCATGAGCTCATGGTTTATGGGTTTGGGCTCCTCATCGGGCTCTGTGCTGTCTGCTTGCTCAGAGCCTGGAGCCTGCTTTGGATTCTGTGTCTCTTTCTCTCTCTGCCCCTCCCTTGTTCACGCTCTGTCTCTGTCTCTCAAAACTAAATAAGTGTAATTTTTTAAAGAATTACATGAAATATTGTCTGCTTATAATACAATATACTTTGTAAATAAGAATAAGTCATGTATAATGTACATAATAGTTTTAAACGTACGTTCTTCCTGTCCTACTTCTTGGTTTCAGATTATGAGATAAGACAAATGCTTTTATTCCTGTAATCTATACCTATATCTGTCATCTATATTTAGATATATGCCAGGAGGTATTCGTGTGTGTGTGTGTGTGTGTGTGTGTGCCTATTTGTCTGTCTGTATCTGTGTGTATCTGCAAAGAAACAGTAAATATATTGAGATATAATAAAAACTTGAAAAAATTGATAATTCTTTGCATCAGAGGAAACATGCAAAATGCATTGGAAAATAATCCAGAGAGGCTTTCATATCATTATTTATATCTATGGTAACAGCATATGTGCTGACTGTGTGTAAATTTGCTGGATTTGTAGAAATCAGCACCCTGCATTTTATTTTCTCCAGTAGAGAGTGATAAAATAAAATAAACATAAATAAAGTCTTTGTAAAGCACTCATCAATGCAAATGCACGTGTAGGAAATCATCCTCAAGTTCAGATATTTACAGTTTCTACTTAGTAAAAACTCAGAATGATATGTGGTGTCTTGGGATATCTCTTATGAAATGTTTAGGGGCCTGAAAATGCTTTTGTAGTAATTTTACTCAGAATCCACATTGAATATATGTCTTCTGCTTTGGGGGACTAATTCTAAAAATAGTTTTGATAAATTCAAAGGTGTCAAGGGAACGTATGTGCAAAATGAAGACGGTGAAGTTATTAATATTAACGGGAAGCATTCTATCACTTTTGCCAAGCTGAAGCAGGGCCATATTTAGTTGTTGTAATAGTAAATGTTCCATGAAATAGAGCTATATTACTGTGAGCCAGGATGTTCTAACTGACTTCAACACAGCCATTGACCTCTATGCTTAAAGATTTCTTCCTCCCACATCACACATTTTCTCCTAACTTAATCCAGAATAGGCTATCCAAGATGAAAAATAAACAAACAGATAAATGCATCCCAGGAGAGAAGCTTCCTGGGATAAAATTTAAAGGCAAAGCCCAAAATATCTATTCTTAAGATATTCAAAAGTAATACGAAGTGCGTGAAGACTGTGGTCATGCACCTTCCCTTTATCTTTGACTCAATGTTTTACATGCATTCACCATTAATACACATCTATTGTTTACAAATACACAGAATTTGGATCAGTCCTTTAAATTACAAGTAAAATATTTTATTATATTTCATCTAATAATTTCCATAACAGATTACTTGGTGCTCATAAAAATTATTAAGACCAGTTGAGAAATTGGCATTGGGATGACAAAACGGTGCTTTATTTTCAGGTTTAAAAAATTGTGTAGCCCTTGCTTAGATCCTTACTTGTGGTTTGTTCTCTTTCATACTCTTCTAACCCTCCTCCCATCATCTAAGTCAACATTAGTATAAGTGAAGATTTTTGTTTTAAAGTTTACTTATGTGGTTTGAGAAACAATTTCTGTCTGCATATTATGATTTGGTACATTAAACATAAATGTAAGCAGATGGTAAATGCAGTCATTGTAATTTTCTTGTTATTTTGTTTTTAAATTTTAGTTGTTTATGGAAGATTTTGATTGTTAAATTCAACAGTTACCAACATTAAAAAATATATTACCTTTCAAGACTATGATGAGGATTCTCCAAATGGGATATATTAATCAAATATTTGGCACAAGATCTACTGCTATACCAGCAGTTATTTAAAAAGTAAACCTTCCTGTAATTTAGATATATTTAAAAGGTCACTTTTTCTTTTTTATTTTTTTAATGTTTTTATTCATTTTTGAGAGAGAGAGAGAGAGAGAGAGTGAGTAGGGGAGAGTCAGAGAGAGAAGGAGTCACAGGATCGGAAGACAGGCTCCAGGCTCTGAGCTAGTGGTCAGCACAGAGCCCGACATGGGGCTTGAACCCACGAACCGTGAGATCACGACCTGAGCTGAAGCTGGATGCTTAACCGACTGAACTACCCAGGCGCCCCAGCTTTTTCTTTTTTAAAAAAGAAAAACCTTTATTTTTTTTTTGAGAGACAGAGAGAAAACAAGTGTGAGCATGGGAAGGACAGAGGGAGAGAGGGAGAGGGAGAGAGAGAGAGAGAGAGAGAGAGAGAGAGAGAGAGAGAGAGAGAGAGACATAGAATCCAAAACAAGCTCCAGGCTCTGAGCTGTCAGCACAGAGCCGAATGTGGGGCTCAAACCCACAAACTGTGAAATCATGACCTGAGCTGAAGTCAGATGCTTAATCAACTGAACCCCAGGGTGCCCCAGAAAGGTCTCCTTTTCTAGTAATTCATTGATAGAGGATGCTTACAAATATTTCTGAAAAATGCATTCTGGAGATCATAACATACATTCTTAATTGTATGAAGATAAGAGGAACATACATGTTAAAATGCATGAGAGAAATAACTTCCTGGATTAGTGGCGTAGGTCCTGCTGCGGGGTCTCAGAACAGAGAAAGAAGCCCAAGATCCTAAGCTTGTGTCACCCAATGCCCGAAATGATCCTATATTAGAACAGAGACTAGTGGTCTGAAGCCCTACCAGGACGTCTTCTATGACCTGCATTGTGGTGTAGTCTCAAATCATATGTCATATGCCAAAACCAGTACCCCCATTGTGGCTGTGTTTGGAGGTGGGATCTCTAAGGAGGTAATTAAGATTAAAACGGTCCTAAGAGTGGGGTCCAGATCTGATAGGATTAGTGTCCTTCTTAAAATTTTACTTATTTATTTTTCAGAGAGAGAGAGAGTGAGGGGGAGAGAGAGAGAGAGAGAGAGAGGGAGAGAGAGAGAGAGAGCGAGCTCACAGGGGAGGGGCAGAGAGAGAGAGAGAGGAAGAGAGAGAAAAATCCCAAGCAGGCTTCATACTGCAGCACACAGCCTGATGCACGGCTTCATCTCATATACCGTGAGATCATGACCTGACCTGAAATCAGGAGTCAGATGCTTAAACAACTGGGCCACTGAGGTGCCCAGGAGATTTGTGTCCTCAGAGGAGATATCAGAAAGCCCTCCTGTGGGCATAGACACTGAGGAAAGTTCACGTGACCATACAGTGAAGGAGTGGCCATCTGGCACCCAGGGAGAGAGCACTCTTCAGGAATTGAATCAGTTCTCATCTTGAGCTGGAACTTCTAGCCTCCAGGGCTGTGAGAAAATACATTTCTGTTGTCTGTGGTATTGTGTGTGGCAGCCCTAGCAGACCAATAGGTCTCAAGTGAAATTGAAGACAGAGGAAACTGAAGCCAGATGAGGTAGGGAGTGTTA
Source organism: Suricata suricatta (assembly GCF_006229205.1). Classification (NCBI taxonomy): domain Eukaryota; kingdom Metazoa; phylum Chordata; class Mammalia; order Carnivora; family Herpestidae; genus Suricata; species Suricata suricatta. The sequence goes on along the minus strand of NC_043705.1, from coordinate 133,640,223 downwards.
AGGAATATTCAGCTACATTTCTTCAAAGCAAATAGGAAATCAAAGCAGATGTGATCACTTGGAAATGTGGAAAAGTTAAAATAAATAACGCTAAAATTGTGAAGTTATAATACAGCACTAAAGAAAAAAGGAATATAGTGTGAAGAGAAAAAAAATGATGAGAGGTGCCTTGGTGGCTCAGTCAGTCAAGCGTTCGACTTTGGCTCCAGTCATGATCTTGCAGTTCGTGAGTTGCATCGGGCTCTCTGCTGTCAGAACGGAGCCTGCTTCGGATTCTCTGTCTCTCTCTCTGCTCCTTCTGTGCTCACTTACACAGGCTCACTCTCTCTCACTCTCAAAAATAAATAAACATTTAAAAAATTATGACAACCTGGGATGCCCAAGTGGCTCAGTTGGTTAGGCATCTGACTTCAGGTCAGGTCATCATCTCTTGGTTCAAGGCTTGGAGCCTCATGTCAGACTCTGTGCTGACTGCTCAGATCCTGGAGCCTGCTTCAGCCCCTACCCTTTCATGCTTTTCTGTCTCTCTCTCAAAAACAAATAAATATTTTTTAAAAATTTAAAAATGATTAAAAACCCAGTGTGGATATTTTAGGTACCCTTTGGCCAATTGGGAAATATATAAATAAAGATGATTTTAAAAATAAGACAGAATGAGACGAGTCACATAATGAAGGAAATGACTCATTCAAAGGTATTTATGAGGGGGTGTAATGACAATGATGATTTTTAAAAGGGTGTTTCCATGTGCATAAGAAATCTAAAAGGCAAGAGAAAGCAATGCATAAAGGGAGGAAAAGTTTACTGGAAATTGGAAAGGATAATTTCTGCAGAAAGAGCTGCATTCCGAGAAGCTTTGACTCTGAGCTTAAGGATATGAACATGCCAAAATGACCTCAGCAAGATGGAACAGGATTCGAAAACATTCTGAGCTCAATCTAGTCTGTGGGAGCTGTGAGTTTGCAGCATCCAAGCAGACCTCAGAGGACAACTCAATGATATGTTCTCTGCATGTTAGTTTCTTAAGGAACGTAATGTGTGACTGAAGAGAAAATATTTATAAAAAACACCCCCGGGGCGCCTGGGTGGCTCAGTCGGTTAAGCATCTGGCTTTGCCTCAGGTCATTATCTCACGGTTTGTGGGTTCAAACCCCGTGTCGGGCTCTATGCTGACAGCTAACTTGGAGCCTGGAGCCTGCTTTAGATTCTGTGTCTCGCTCTCTCTCTGACCCTCCCTGCTCACTCTGTTTCTCAAAAATAAATAAAAAACATAAATTTAAAAGAACACCACCCAGAAGCTAAATTATGATTGATTAATTTAATAAAAGAAAGATATATAATATTTATAAAAGAACACCCCTCAGAAGCTAAATTATGACTGATTAATTTAATAACAATGAGATCTAGAGAGAGTGTCCTCTCCAAAGGCATGGCTCTACTTTTCAAGGAGGCATGTGAACTAAGACCCCGATGCTTCTCTGGAATGTAAAGCTGAAGACCTTAGTTTTATTTTTACTGGAGTTATTTTTTATGTTCTCAATGTAAGAACCTAGAATCCTTCCCAAGTATAAGTTGTTTATATTAAGGTGGTACAATTTTTCTATCCCTTTCTCAAAAAGGGAGTGAAATGGCTGTTCCTCTCCTAGAGAACCATTCATATTAATAACTTTGCAGTCCCCCATCTCAGACCAGCTCCTCCAAAATGGCGTTGGTAGGGTAACGTCTCTTCTGGCTCTCATCACGTACCTCTGGAAAGGGGAAATTGTGTGTGTGTGTGTGTGCATGTGTGCGTGTGTATTTAATTTTATCATCCGAAGTTCTTTGCATAGGAGAAGTTTTCACCACCAGTCTTTCATGGCCTTACTTTAGTGGGCGTTAGTGAAGCAACTTTTCACTTACAGCATACTGCTCAGCCCCGTCTACAAACCTAAATTGCCCTTTCCTTTCCATCATCTCCTTGAAACACCTCAAGAGGTCATCAGTGTGGATGGAGAGGCAGCAAAGCCCGTTAAGATTGGTGCTAAGCCGTCCTTCTGTGCCTTCAGCCCTATTCAGGCTCAACTTTGCAAAATCTGCTTCCACACCAGAGCCAAGGATATCAGGACAATCTCTGGTTGACACATGACTAGTCATTCAAGCGTGGGACAAAATAGAACATGGGGGCCTGTATTTTAGCCCTTAAAATTTCTTCTTGAAAATGGCAACAGAAGTTGTGCTCACAATTAATTTTCCCCATCAAGTCAAAAGTTCAAACAAGATGTCTATGAAATTGGGAAGGGTCACCTCAGGCCCCTGTCTCTACCTCCCCCAAGGGTTCTGCATATGTTAATATAATTATCTGTATCGTTTTTATAGTTTCATTGTAATTTTTTTTTTGTTTTACTTTTTGAAGCTTAGGTTCCCCCAATACACACACTTTGCAGTAGGTATAATACCTAACTCATATCGCAATGTTGTATTATATTTTTCTTCTGGTTAGATAGTTAGAGTACTTTAATTTGCCAAAGGTTTTTGATTCTCTTATGTTATTTCAGTGACTTTGAATGAATGTGAGATTTTGTTTTGATGTTTTTCTGTTTTATATATATATATATATATATATACTTTATTTATTTATTTTTATGTTCATTATTATTTGTTTTCACAGACTTATAAGGCAATCATGAGGAGAAATAATAAGAAAAGTTTATCTGGCTTCTTAGTTCAAAATTGTTTTCATCTGTTGCTACACTAAGACAATTTTCTTAGCAAATTCCACCTCCTATTTGGGGAGGAGGATGCCAGTCTTTTTTTTTAATTTTTAATGTTTTTATTTATTATTGAGAGAGAGAGACAGAGCAGGAGCATGGGAGAGGCAGAGAGATGGGGAGACACAGAATCTGAAGCAGGCTCCAGGCTCTGAGCTGTCAGCATGGAGCCCGATGCGGGGCTTGAACTCACTACCGTGAGTTTATGTCCTGAGTGAAGTCAGACACTTAACGGACTGAGCCACCCAGGCGCCTCAGCCAGTTTTCTTATTTATGGATATTAACTTTATTTTGAGTTTCTATCTGGAGATACTTTTTAATATTTTTCCCAGCTTCACTGAATTTCCAAATGATATTTTATTTCCCCAAATTAACTTGTGCAACTCCAGAAATGAACATTTCCCAAGACTCACATTTTATCCTCTGGTTTCCCACGTTTCTTCTTTTCTATATGGATATAGCCAGTTCTTTTATTCCCCAGGTCTCAAAATTACTTCCAGAAGCTCCATACAGAGGGTTTGGGACTCTCCTTCTAGGGGTGATAAGAACACAGGATGTAATTTACTCTGATAGACTTGGTGGGCACCCAGCAAAAGGGAATGTCCTATACAGAGTACTTAGGGAAGTGAAATGTGAAACTATATGATAGGAGTCGTGGACATAATCGGTGCCAGATTTATGCTTCGGAGAGATAGATCCAGTGATTGACAGTATCATGATTTTAGAAAAAGATGATTAGATTCCTGGTTATATTAGTAAGGCCAAGTGTCTAGAACTAACAACAAAAAAGATATTAGGATTATTTATCCATCTAAGTGTTAAGCAATACCTTTGAATCACTTAGAATTCAACCCGAAAAAGGTAACCAGAATGGTAACGGCCATGAAGTTAATGGAAACAGGATATAATGCATAACCTAGTGGTACCGAAACTGTAAAAGTGGGCTTCTCCATTACTGAAATCCTTATCAAGCAGCTGAAAGGAAAAAGCACTGTGTCTTGTTTTCCCGAAAGGTAGATTATGCAATATAACCTCACAGCTTTTTTTAAAGTCTAGAGTTAGTGATCTATAAGAGTCGAGCAGTTTGTAAATGTAACCATTTTCTTCTTGGAAAACCTCCATATACACTATATATGTAGTTGTCCTAAGATAAATTTTAAGCCTCCAATATATCAGAGAAGACCTTAAGAACTGATGTATTTTATGTATGTTTGCAATAAACAGTTATGGCAATAAGCACATGTAGAGACCCTAGACATGATCTGAAAGTGCACCATCTTTGTTCAGACAACTATTTAATTAATCTTTGATAATGTTCTCATTTTCCAGGAACTTAAAACACTTCACTGGTAAAATGGAAATAATGCAACATCCTTACATAAGACGATATATAGTCGGTTTCTGTTCCTTTTCCATGGGTCTGATGTATCTTTTTTGCTCTAGCAGGTATATTTTGTTAAGTTTCTTCTATATTTGGGTAATACATATAAAAGAGTGCATAAATAAATAAAAAACATTAATTTAATTTAAATCACATTATAGAGAAAATTAACATTCTGAGTAGAACAAGGCTAATGATGTTTTCTGATGAGCTTGTATTGCTAGTTGAAGAATAGAATGGATATCAAAGCTCCTTTGTATATCTTGTGTAGTGAAAAATTATTGTCACATTAAAAATAGAATTCTATTACTTGGAATCAAAAGTTCTTTGTTTAATGGAAAAATAAAGTCCAACTCCATGGCTAAATTACTTTGCTAGGCATTCATTTTCTTTTTACATTTTAAACTAACATCTTGTATCCCAAATTACTCAGTGGAAAAGTAAATTGATGGCATGAAATTAATTTCCACTTTTTAAGTTCTACATGGATATAAATCACTACAACTTGGGGGAGGTTGAAAAATAACTGTATTAACAAAACTTCATGTTCAACAGACAAATAAACATCCTCACAAATCCAAATCACCACTGCATATTTACCCATCATTAGCCATAATCTACTTGAGATGATGATGATAAACAAACCAGGAGACTGGATCTCTGAACAATACCTATTTAATGATCACAAATAACCAAAAACAGAGAAAGACTCACCTTCCATGAAATTGGTGTTTAGCCTGATGGGAACCTTACTACACTGCTGTCTCCATCACAGTTTTCCATTATTGGGGAACTTCTCATTATCTCACAGACTCATTCCCATTTTAATACTCATCTTTTCACAAGTGCAGTTGATATTGATACTCAATGATAAATGTTCTCAAGGTAAACTCAATTAATGTTTATATTTAGATGGATAAGTGATAGACACATAGATAACAGATACATAGGTGATAGATACATGGATATGTTCATAGATAATATATAGATAGACATAACAACCATAAGGAAATGTTTTTAGTTTTTCATAAAAAGCTAGCATTTGGTGATCTGGAAGATATTCTAAAAGTTATCGAAGGTCTGTTACTCAATCTTCTAAGCTGTAGCTATAAAATTAAGCTTGAACATTTTTGTTTCTTGCTATTTCCCACAACCCCTAAGAAGAAGTCTTTTGGGACCCTAGGTACCTGACAAAGAAGTGTCCTTTGTTTTGTGACTCTGGTAAGTTCAGGTTGTAACAGTTAGTAGTTATGAGACCTAACCACAATGGAGCGCCTTAAGTTGTATTTACAGCTTGGTCATCCTTCCACTCTTCCAGTCTGGTAATACAACATTGCCATTTTCTTTTTTTAATTTTTTTGGGGGCGGGGGAGGAGAGTGCAAGCAGAGGAGGGACAGAGAGAGGGGGACAAAGGATCCAAAGAGGCAGAAACCTTCAGTGTGGGGTTCGAATTCATGAACTCTGAGATCATGACCTGAGCTGAGATCGATCACTCAACCAACCGAGCAACTGAGGTAACCCCCAAACTGCCCATTTTTATCACCATAAAACTTTCTAGTTTCCTGTCCTGTGGGAACCTGCAAAGATTCAGCTGCTTGGCCATTTACTAGCCGGATATGTCACTCCCTGAGGGGAGTTACAAAAATAGGCAGGGAAACACCACTCCCTGTCAGGAGAAGCCAGAAGAACAAAGATCAATCGCCTACCGGCAAGGTGATATCGGCCCTTCAGTGCTGTGCTAAAAACCTTAGTTTGGTTCCTCTTTTACTCCAGCCTTAATCCCTTAACCTTGTTTCCTAGCAACCTACCTATGTCAGCTGCCTTGTTCTCCCGCCTAAACACCTTTATAAGATACGGTGTTTTCTGAATAAAGAGAAGAAGAGGCTTGATCAGATACCGTGTGCTGTCTCCACTCTCTGTGTCTCCCTCCTGCCCTATTTCTCTCTCCCTCCCTCAGGAACTAACCCGCAAGGATTTACCACCCTGCTGGCCGGGGCAGGACTGGACAAGTGCCACCCCAACTTGGGGTGAGTGAAGGAACACAACACTGTCCCCTGATTCTGTTGAATTGGTTGATTAAATTAACTTCTGGACTTTAATTTTTTTTTTAATTTTAATTTTTTTTTATTTTATTTTAACCCACCTCCCTGAACCAATCTTTTCTCTGGGTATTGATTATACTATTATTATTGGCATCATGGTTTTACTAACTTCAGTCTTTGTTTTTCTATACTTTATCAAGAATGTATTAGTACCCCTTAGTCATAGCAGTAAGGAACCAACCATCATGATAAAGTCAATCTATTCTCTTTATGTAACTTAATTTAGAGAGAGCTTCTCTTATGAGATATTTCTGATACACCTTTGCACATAATGATTAAAGATGCAGCTTAATATTTTTATAGATGTTGTTAAAATTAAAAGAAAATAAATAAACAATAATAAGTTAGGTCTAAATGGAACTAGAAAAACAAAATTTGTCCAGGAAAATAAATTCCAAAGACAAATAACAAACTGGGACTTGCGATTGTATCATAGACAAATTCTAATGTCCCTACATATGCAAGATAAACACAGATGAAAGAAAAATGGCAATGCGATGAACGTATGACAAAATGAATTGAATAATACAAATGATATATGCAGTAGAATTTTAAACAAAGCTACTCCATGCTGTCTTCATTTAACAAGACATCGAAGTTAGACCTGAGCTTAATCTTGGGATCAAAAAAGTAAATTTTGCTATCGTGTAAGAGAGAGAAAAATACAGAGACAGGGTAAGGAAGAGAATTTCAGAGAGAGTAAGAAAGAGGTTTTACAGAGATTAGTATATTAGTATTCGTGGTGAATCTTATCGGTAAGAAATTGAGAAAGTTAAGACATGATGAGACTTTCCTACAAGGGTTGATAGTGAATGATTTTCAAGAGGGTTTGTATAAAATATTAGAATGGCAGCTGTATTTGCTTGCTGTTTGCTAGAATAAATTACCACTTATCCAGTAGCCTAGAACACCACGAGGGTATCGTGTGTCATTCTAGAGGTCAGAAAGCTGGCAAGCATTTCACTGGCTAAAGCCAAGGTGACTGCAGAGCTACCTTGCACCTGGAGGCCTCAGTGCCCTCAGGGTCTTGAAGTCTTTGCTCCTCCAGATTATAAAAGAAAGGTCTAGGTGGATTTTTTCAGTGGCCGCTCTCTCCTTCCTCTGCTGCTGGTGGATCTCCAGGCATGCTCTCACACCACAAGTTTGGATGCACCACCCTTCTGGGGTAGGCCTTTTCATCCTTAGGAGAGTCAAGAGAGAAGGTCATGGGTGCCTCTTGGGCCAAGGTTGCAGTTCCAGTACCCAGACCATCACCTTGAGAAACGTATTCTCAGGACTCATTCTGACCTTCCCTGGGAGAATCCGGTGATATTTTTGAAGGAAAAGCCTGCAAAAGGGAGCAAATTCTAGTGTGTCTGATACTCCCTGTGGTTTTCCACTCTCTTACTAAGCTATACTCAGCTTTAGGAGAATGTTAACATATTCTATTGTAGCCTTCTTTATAAATCACTGGATGATGTCTGTCCAAGTAAACAATGGCTTCTCCCCATGGCTTTCTGCTTCTCCCTATGGCTTTCTGTTGCTCTCAACATTTCTGAGTGGTTGTTTGCACTGTAACCTCAGTTCCCTGATAGTTTCAAGAAAAGTCATTATCTGCAGTTTTTCCAGTTGTTTGCTTGTGGCAAGTAGAAGATTGGCATCTTTCCAGTTTCCTGCATCTCTTTAAAAAAAAAATTTTAGGGGCACCTGGGTGGTTCATTTGGTTAAGCATCTGACTTTGGCTCAGGTCATGGTCTAGCGGTTCATGGGTTCAAGCCAAGTCGGGCTCTCTTTCTGACCCCCCTACTCACACTGTCTCTCTCTCTCTGTCTCAAAAATAAATAAGAACATTAAAAATATGTTTATGTGTGTATTTATTTTCAAAAAAGAGAGGTCAGGGAGGGGCAGAGAGAGAGGGAGACACAGAATCTGAAGCAGGCTCCAGGCTCTTAGCTGTCAGCACAGAGCCCAACACGGGGCTCAAACTTGTGAACTGCGAGATCATCACCTGAGTTGAAGTGGGACGTCCAACTGACTGAGCCACCCAGTCACATCTCATTTTTAGATATAGAGGCAGTCAGTGGTTCTTTAAAGTAAGCTTTTATTATTTATGTCCTTTAAGGTATTTGTACATTTTATCTAAATTTTCAGACTTACTATCATTGATTTGTTCATAATATCCTCTTATGATTCAATTATTCTATAGAATCAGCAATATCACCTTGCTACTTCCAATATAGGAAATTTCTATTTCTTTTTTTCCTGATCAATCCAACTATAAGTTTATGAATTTTGTTGATTCTCTCAAGAACTCATTAGAGATTACATCAATTTTCTTTTTTGTTAGTTTTTTATTTTATTAACTTATGCTCTGATTTATATCAGTTCTTTCTTTGGCTCACTTTTAGTTTAAAATGCTTTTTTTTCTTTTTTCTAATTTCTTCTGGTAGAATCTGAAGTTAATGTTTGGAAGCATTTCTTCTTTCTTAGTCTATATAGTGACTACTGGAAATGTCCTTATATTTATAGCTACAGTCTACAAATTGAAAAGGTGTGCTAATTTTCTTCAGAAAAAAAATTTTAACTTGACTCTTGTTTCTTTGACTCCTACATTATTTCAAAATATAAGATTAAGTTTACAAGTATTTGAAAATTTTCCAGGTCATCAGTTAATGACATCTAGTTTAATTCCAATGTCTTTGGAGAACATCCTATTTGAGACCTAAATCCTTTAAAATTCATAGAAATTTTTGTTAATTATAATGAGATCTTGGCAAAATTTTTTTTCATTTAAAGACAAGATGTATACTCCTTGTGTGATGTTTAAGACGTCAATGACAGAGTTCGGGAGAGAGGGGGGGCAAACCATGAGAGATTCTTGGATATTGAGATCAAACTGAGGCTGATGGGGGTGGGGGAGAGGAGAAGGGAGGTGATGGGCATGGAGGAGGGCACTTGTTGGGATGAGGCACTGAGTGTTATATGGAAACCAAATTGACAATAAACTATAATAAAAAATAGAATTCTAGGTTGATAGCTTTGTTATGTGCTTCCATGTTCTAACTTGCATTGTTTATGATGGGAAATCTGTTAACATATTGATGGTTTTTTTCCAGTGTATATTATATACCTTTTTCTCTGACTTATATACTTTTCTCTTTATCACTGGTCTTAAGCAATTTTATTAATATGTGTCTTAGTATGTAGTTTTCCTCATGATGCTTGTGCATGGGGTTTGTTCAGATTCTTATATAAGTGGGTCCATATTTGTTATTAGTTATAGAAAAATGTTGACTGTCATTTCTTCAGATATGGTTTTGTCTATTCCTCTATTTCCTTTGGGACTGGAAAGTACATATAATTACTGCCACTTGAAGTTTTTCCATAGTTCCCTGTGGTTTTGTGACTGATTTTGTTTCATGTGGGTTTCATTTTGGATAGTTTCTATTGCTATGCTTCTGGTCCACACATCGTTTCTTCTGTCTTGTCTGTTCAGGCATTAACCTTAACCAGTTTCTGTTTCATCTCAGACATTGAGGGCTTTATCTCTAGAAATGTTTTGCATTTTAAAAAATAAATTCTATATTTCTTTTTAACATTTTAAATATTTCCTCTAGCTTTCTGAGTATATGGAATAGTTGCAATAACTATTATCTGTATCATTAATGTCATTTCTGTATTTATTCTGATTGATTGTGGCATTCTCCCCACAGTGGACTGTGTTTTCCTCTTTCAATGAATGGTAAATTCTGTTAGATGCCAGGTGTTAGATGCCTGTTGGACCTAGATTATTTTTGCAAATGAATTGTTTTGAGCTTAGTTCTGGGACACAATTGAGCTACTGGGAAGCCGATCTTTTGTGTAACACTCAACACTTTTTGTGTTTTGTTTTATTGTTTGTTTGATTGTTTGTTTAGGCAAGACTAGAACCACAATTGCTTTAGGGTTGCTTTTCCCCAATTAAAAAAAACAAAAACAAACATACAAACAAAACATGGCTCGTCTCTTCTTAGTCTTCTACCCAATGTTTCATGAATGATGTGTGTTTTTTTTTTTACTCTGGTCTTTCAAATCAAGCACTGTTCTTTCATGTTGTCCTAGTCCATTCAGACCACAAATGGGTAGCTTATAAACAACAGAAACTGATTTCTTAAGGTTTTAGAGACTGGGAAGTCCAGGATCAATGGACCAGTACAGTCTCGTTTTGTGTGGGGCTTTCCTTTTGTATCATAGCCAGCACCTTCTCCTTGTATCCTTACATGGTGGAAGAGTTTAGGTAATTGTGTGTGTCTCCTTTATAAGGGCATTAATCTTGCTAATGATGGCTCCCACTCATGATCAAATTTCCTTCCCAAATCTCCACCTATCAATACCAACTCACTGGGCATTAGAATTTCAACATATGAATTTATGGAGGCCAAAAATATTAGGACCATAGTACATCTTGGATCGCATACATAAGAAAATATGAATTAAGTACAACATAGGGAATATAGTGAATAATCTTATAATAATGTAGAGTGACAGATGGCAACTACACCTAAGATTAGCCTTGCATAATGCATAAATTGTCAAATCACGATGCTGTACACCTGAAACTATTATAATATTGTAGCTTTTAATTTTAAAGTTAAAAATTAGCCATTATTGGAATGATTCAGGAAATATTACTAATGTGGGAAAATTTATATTTTAAAGAATAGAACTTATTTAAACTCCTTTTTTCTTCATTTTTTTCCTTTCAATATGATATTTTTTAATGTTTACTTATTTTTGAAAGGGAAACATTGTGAATGGGAGAGGGACAGAAAGAAAGGAACAAGAATCTGATGCAGGCTTCAGGCTCTGAGCTGTCAGCACAGAGACCAATGCAGGACTAGAACTCATGAATTGTGAGATCATGACCTGAGCCTAAGTCAGATACTTAACAGACTGAGCCACTCAGGTGCTTCAATATAAACATTGATTTTGATTCATTTGTATTTATAGATCTGACTCATTCTTTTTTCCTCATGCTATTTACTTGGTAGTTAATAAGATTTTTCTCATTAAAAGTAAGCAAATATAGTTCCAACTTTGGCTAGCACATCTAATACGCTGTAGAAAAAATTATAAAATCATTCAATTATGGTTCTAGAGAAATTTTTGAGTGAAATAATACTAAGCTTTCAAAAATAATATTAATAAAAATTAAACTCAAAATGGCACTAAAGAAAAACATTCTCTTTCTCAAGGAAAATAAAACTTATAAAATTTTAAACCCAATTAAAGTTTAAGGTTCAGGGGCAACTGGGTGGCTCAGCTGGTTAAGCATCTGGCTTCAGCTCAGGTCATGATCTCACGGTTTGTGGGTTCAAGCCCTGCATCGGGGTCTGTGCTGACAGCTAGCTCAGAGCCTGGAGCCTGCTTCAGATTCTGTATCTCCCTCTCTCTCTGACCCTTTCCTGCTCATGCTGTCTCTGTCTCTCAAAAATAATAAAAAAAAAACATTTAAAAATTTAAAAAAAGTTTAAGGTTCAACTGGAAGGATAAATAATATTATTTTAATATAATTGCAGAATGTTGGTAGCATTTTTGAAGGTATTTTTAAAATGCAATACATGTATGAACATTTCTAAGGATAGAATAATTTCATATTGCTTTGTTTTTGCATGTGGACAGAGTGATATTTTTACATCTTAAGATTGTAACATATATCAACTATTCTTTTATCTGATTTGTCATCTTAAAATATATTTGGTATAGAATTTTAAGATATCTTCAATATCAAACTAAATTAATAAAAAATGCAAAAGAGAAAGCAAAAAGGTAAATTAAGAAAAAATGAAAGGGAGAGAGAAGAGAAGAAAGTAAGAAAAGAGAAAAGAAGGAAGAAATGATGGATTCAGATTTTTTAAATTGCCGAACAAAAAAAAGCAAGAACAAAGCCCTATTGCCCTAAGAAAGAGAATCATCTGTAATAATTCATAGGTCATGAAATATATATTTAAAAAACTACAGTTAAAACCAAGTATGCTATAGGAATTTGACATAGGAAGTCAAAGTCCTAACCATAAGATATAAAAGAATATATAGGACACTTCAAGTTTAAAATGTGTCATTCGTGGGGCACCTGGATGACAGTTGATTAAGCGTCTGACTTCGGCCCAGGTCATGATCTCGCAATTCATGAGTTCAAGCCCTGCATTGGGCTCTGTGCTGACAGTTCAGAGCCTGGAGCCTCCTTCACATTCTGTGTCTCCCTCTCTCTCTGCCCCTCCCCCACTTGTGCTCTGTCTGTCTCTGTCTCTCAATAAAATAAAATAAAATAAAATAAAATAAGATGTGTCACTCTTATCTCTCACTATGAAAGCTATAATTTATTATTATATTAAAATTCAAATAGTAATTGTTGTTTCTATATCTTCAGTTGACTATGACAAAGATCTCTTTAGAAAAACAACGTATGTTTATGCTTGTTTTTTTTATGGGTATGGATAGCCCCTTTAGTATTCTATATTTATTCAAGTGTAGTATTTTATATGATGGTACTCATTATAAAACTTCCTACCTCAATTTCTAGTTCTCTAAAAAATAATTTTCTGTGAGTAGATCAATGTCTAGGTAATAATGAGTCTTAATCAGGTAAAGAGGAAATATGTTGACGAAGCTTAGGAATAATTAATTTTGGGGGGGAATTTAGAAAACTATGATGAAAAGACCATATTACAAGAGAACAAAAACTTGTCAAAAGCAGGAAAACTGATCTTTTGCAACAGGCGATCTTTGTTATGTTTGCCTTAACTAGTACACCTAATTAATATTTTGCACATATCTGTTTGAATTAGTCTACCAGGGATTTGGGTCTCATACGGAAAATAATAAAGCCAAGTAGAGGTATTGACCCAGGGTCAGTAAGCAGTATATCAAATTGGCATTCAAACTATTAATTTTCTTTTAGACTTGGAAATAAAAGAACATAGATGAAAGGAAATAGAATTTAATTGAATATTAATATTAAATGAACTCCTTGTACAAATAATGTATTCTCCAAAAAATATTATCTGTTTTCTTCTGAAATTATAAAAGTCTCTTTAATAAGTGTTTTTTGTAGCACTGGATCCTGCTTCAAATGTCAGTGAAAATATTACAAAACATGGGTGAAGGATTCAGTTATCTAATTTTTACTTTTATAATGTTTTATGGTAATTATGTATATATATTTACATAATTTAATTTGTTGTTTGGCTAGCTTAAATTGAGGAAACACTATTAGAATTGCAGAAAGCATAGTCTTTCTAATGGGACTTCTTTGTCAAATGTCATTGCTACTTGTGATAGCCAATAATCTTAGTTATGTGATTTAAATTATTTTACCTGATTTATTTTCCTAATTGGTAAAATGAAAGTTATGAGATAATTTATATAACCAATATAGGATAATCACATTAGGAGAATGCAAGTTACACAGCAAGTTTTCGCAACTGTTAGTTGCTTATGAATATAATAATAATTTTATTCAGTGAATCAGACTAAACTGTTTTCTAAGATAACCATTCATCAAATAAGAATGAAAATATTGATCAGTATTCTATTAAAAAATAATTCTGGTTTTTAAATGAGTTCATATGTGAATTGGAAGTCATAGATAAATAAAACACAGGAACAATTGCCAGAGTCCAGCTTCAGCAATTCCACGGTTTCCTGAAGGATGAACAGTGTCGGCACTAGAGAGATGAGAGTAGGTCAAAGGGGAAAAGGGTGAGAGAGCCTCAGTTTCTTTCTGATCAACAGGCAGGCATCTCTGCACTGACTGGAGAGTCAGCTTTATTTATTGAAAACATGTATGAGGTACAAAACAGAAATGGCAATTGCCTTAGACAATGATTTCTGATGACAAATTTTTTGGTATGTAAAAATTTCCCAGAACATAGATTGGCGGAAGACTCATGCATAACCTTTATCAACAGTGATCGATGTAGATGCTTATCACTAGATGCTTATCACACAGGGAAGGAAGGTATCCTCAGCATTTAAATACAAGGCAACGTTTTTAGCATAGCAAAGGCAAGAGTTCTTTGTGAGAAGGAGTCAATAGCCCATTTTCTTGAGGGGAAATAAAACAAGTTTCTCAGGAAATGTAATATTTGCTCCCATAAACACAAAAGAAGAAATTCCTATAATAAGTTCCTTCACAAGGTACAATTAGCATATTTTTAGGATAAGGGGGCAAGTCCTTCCAGATACCAGTCAACAAGGTGCCTTGGAGATCAGTGCTCAAGCAAAAATAATTGGGGAGGTAGAGATCAGTTGCCATCTGACAGCGGGAAGCCTTGCAAACCCTTCTTACCTTGCAATGAGTTTTTTTTTTTTCTCGACTTAGTGAGTCAGAAATGGCTTCCAGCAAGCAATGGAAAATAAATTTATTATTCATAGCAATTTACATAAGATAAATTAGAAAACTGTACAAAATATATTTTCAGAAAAGCCAAGCTACAATAAGTTCTTTAGATTCATTGCATGAATTTGAAATTGAAGTATGCTACAAATTCCTTCAAATAATGTAGTCATTACTTGGTGGGGAATTTGACATCATGGATCTTTCAATTGGAATACCTCAAGGACATTTTTCATATAGAGCTAGTGAATCCAAAATATCACTTCTCATCAATCATGGCTTGACAGCTTTCTTGAGAGTTGGCAGATTTGTCAGTAAGCTGGATATTCAAGTTACTAACTTACATTCATTCTATCTTCCAAACTCTAAACTTTTATGTCCCCAGGTAATAAAATACCTCTGATTTTGTGTGTTTGTGTGTGCACACATTCCTTGTACTTGAGCTTAGTTTGGTTTTGAACACTGACATTTGGATCTGAGCAGACATGAAGAAGAAACATGAAAATTATTTCTTCCACAATTTAACAATAGGGATAATGTTCTCCAAAGAGTTTCCTCTGTTCTTATGGATCAAAGTAAAGAGGCTGCAAAATTGTTAAATGCACCTCAGAGATAAACATACATATGTGGCTAAAATTGTAAAGTCTATAGAGGGTTAGAATTGTTCTTTTACTTTATCATTTTTATATTTAAGAAAAAATTACTTTTGTGAGTGCTGCAAAAGAAATCTATTTTAAACTGTTATCCTTAATTCATGGAATGCTAGATAACTAATGTAAAGAATGTATGCAAAAATACATAGGGATATTTATAATGACTTTTAAAAAAGGGCATTTCATCTCCCAGCTATCTAAATGTTTCATACCAAGGGCCCTTACAAGTCTTAGAAGGGTCACATGTATTTGATTTATTATTTCCACTTGAGAATACTACATTATGATTATGAACCAAAAAATGGAAAATTCATTTTCAACAAGGAAAATATTGGATTTTATCAGACTGGAAAAGAACAGAGTAGATGAGAGTATGAATGGAAACTTTTACTTATCCAATGTAGCCCATTCTCTTTCACATAAATTGGAAGCAAAGTTCCATGAGCAAGGGTTCGTGTGCCTTTTCTGACCAGGTGAATATAGACGAAGGCTCTCCTTCCTCACTCTCTCCCTTCGAAAGGGGACTGGATCCCAGTGCCAGTGATCCAGCTTTGTTCTTACTAGTGACCTGGCAGGTTTTTATCTCCTCCCTGGAGAGAAACTGGAGACATGTCTAGTCTGCCACTCAGAGGTTTTAGCTTAGCTCTGTGATGGACCAGCCATCCAGCACAGTTTCAGAATTCTCCAAATATCTTGAGAGGAGAAAATCTTCCTGTTTGTGTATCTGGACTGTATCCAGAGAATTTTGGTGCCTTTAATAAACTACTTTAGGCTTTGCTAGATGCTCCAAGGCAAGCTGTAAATTACTACAAAAGATTTTCTGATGGCTGAACAATATATTTTTAGATGTTCACATTCTTTTTTAAAAAATCTTTTAATATTTTTTATTGATTTTTGAGAGACACAGAGAGACAGTGTGAGCAGGGGAGGGTCAGAGAGAGAGGGAGACACAGAATCCGAAGACAGGCTCCAGGCTCTGAGCTGTCAGCACAGAGCCCGACATGAGGCTTGAACCCACAAACTTTTAGATCATGACCTGAGCCGAAACGGGACGCTTAACCAACTGAGCCACCCAGGTGCCCAAGATGTTCATATTCTAATACTTCACCCATTTTTATGAAATACTGTATTTTCTGATTGACTC